>NW_012109108.1:494714-537238 GCF_000951045.1 Mandrillus leucophaeus
TAATAACTCATTAAATATTTTACCAATACTTATGTTATTATCTACTACACAATTTTTTATTTTAAATTAGTGCTTAATTTTTTATTTAATTTAAGTTGGTGCTCTTTTTACAGTGCTACAAGTCTCTAGAGTAGGAATATTATTCTTGTGTCTATTTGCTGTTTTAGTTATTTATTTGTATTTATTTGTTTGTTTTATAATTTTAACTTCTATTTTGGATTCAGGGGCTACATGTGCAGGTTTGTTACACGGGTATATTGCATGATACTGAGGTTTGGGGTAAGGATGGATCCCTTCACCCAGGTATTGAGCATAGTACCCAATAGGTAGTTTTTCAGCCCATTTCCTCTCCTCCCTCCCCCTACTAGTATTCCCCAATCTCTCATGTTGTCATCTTTACATCCACATGTACTTGATGTTTAGCTCCCAATTATAAGGGAGAACATGAATATTTGGTTTTCTGTTCCTACATTATTAATTTACTTATGACAATAGCCTCCAACTGTATTCATGTTACTGAAAAGGATATGATTTTATTCTCTTTATGGCTTATCTTTGCAATATTTAACATTTAAATATTCACTTAGCAATATATCATGAACCTAATATTATTCTTCTTAATAAAACTTTTTGTTGGGATTTTATATATTTCATATTATGAGATTCTAAATAATGCTATAAGTGTCCTTGTATATGCAATTCTTTGGTACAAGTGGAACTATTTTATTTTTGAATAAGAAGCCATAAACTTTAATAATCAATCCGTTGGAGAATGGTTTTAAGTTCTTTGAACAAAATTGAGCCTAATCAAGACACATACCTGAGAATATGGCTTCTCCACTATTCTTCAGAAATAGAGAAAAAAAATTATGATCAAGTTTAAGATTACACATTTTTCTAAGTAGGTGATATCAATCTCACACTGAATTCATAAAAACAAAATATTAAGAAGCACCCATAGAATGGTGACATTTAAGCAATTTTATTTCCTGGTGAGACCTCCAAGATAAATTAATTGCAAAATGTGGGGAGCTAAATGAGTTGACATTTACTTTCAGACATTTTAGTTAGAAGTCAATTAACTGTTGAATGATATCTGCTAATATGTATATATATTTTGGCTTTAGTGATATTCATGTTAAATCATACAGAGAGTAGTTAAATAGCAGGGCCAACTATTCTGTTAAGGGTCTTCCTAGACAGACTAACAAAGCGATGTATTCTTTTGTTTCTCTCTAAAAGAAGAAAAATATAATTTTTAAAAAGTGCATATTTTCTAAAACAATAAATTTATAGTATTAATATTTGTAAGGTCAATCAAAATGAAGCTTCTCCTTTGGGCCTGCATTGTATGTGTTGCTTTTGCAAGGAAGGTAAGTAAATGGACTTCCAAAATTGTAGCAATTGTATAACCATTCAATAATTGTTAATAGGGATTTGTGCTTATGATAAAGTTACTATAGTGTTTATAATAAAGCAGCAAAGAGATATAGATGGACATGAGGTTTGTAGTGTCAGACTTTTCAAAGGAAAATTAGAAATTAAAATAATAAAGTTGTAATATCTGAAAATAGATAAACAGCAAGGAAAGGAGGTGAGTTCAGAAATGTAGGAGGCTGGAGGCAGAAAAATTATAGAAAAGCAGGATCCCATGTAGATTATCTTAACAGAGTTTATCTCTTCAAATTATAGAATGCTGAATTGGGCTTCCTATGGCTGTGAAGTGCCATTGCTGGAGGTATTTATGTACAGACATTAAGGATACTTGATGGAATAGAAGTAAATGCACATCATACCTTTAGTGGAATGTAAAGTAATATAGTGCAATGTAATGGCCTTCAGTGTAATGTACGTAGATGAAATTCTAGTGTAAGACAAATTTGATGCAAATTCTTAATCCTAGCCAGTGAATATGCTAAATATTATCTTTTTTAAATGGAGAAAATAATAGCACCTACACCATAAAATTGTTTTAAAGATTTTATAAGATAATTATATAAAGTGCTTAGCAGAGTACCTCGGGTATGGTAGAAACTCAACTGCTACATGATACTATTTACTATTGTTATTACCATGCCATCCAAATGTTAAACTATTGTTTTTGTTCCCTAAAATTAGATAAATTAAGCTCCAATTATTAAAATAACAAATGATGATTTTCCTGTACTGCTTTTTGTTTTTATTCTGTAGTTCATAATCTGTGGTCAATTCACAAACCATACTGAAGCTTCATTGGAAAACAAATGGATATATGGTCCTTCTGGTACTGTGATGAGTGGCAAAGACCACTCTTTTTTTTTTTTTTTTTTTTTTTTTTGACGGAATTCTGCTCTATCGCCCAGGCTGGAGTGCAGTGGCGTGATCTCGGCTCACTGCAAGCTCAGCCTCCCGCCATTCTCCTGCCTCAGCCTCCCAAGTAGCCCAGCTAATTTTTTGTATTTTTAGTAGAGACGGGGTTTCACCTTGTAAGCCAGGATGGTCTCGATCTCCTGACATTCTGATCTGCCCGCCTTGGCCTCCCAAAGTGCTGGGTTTACAGGCGTGAGCCACCGCGCCGGGCGCAAAGACCACTCTTTACCACACAGATGCGCGCGCACACACACACACACACACACACACTACGGACAAAACCTGGGAGGTAAAAAGTGAATAGTAAAATCAGATATATGAATGAGAGCTGAATGATCTTTCAGATAATAAAGATTTATGTACATGTTGAATATTACAAACCAAAATCCATCCGGCTAAAGTAAAACTCCCTGAGGAAACTGTTTAAGTCAAAACCATATAATGATAATGATGATGATTATTAAAAACATTCATACCAGTGACTCAAATGTCAAGAAAATTAACTATAAGTATTGTTAAACTTTGCAAATTTTTCAGCAATGTGGAAATGTGGGTACAGATGTTTTCAAATACATAACCACATTAAAATATATTTTCCTTTCTTTTAGAGACAGTTCCCCTTCAATGATGAGGTAAAACTTTTTTTTTCTTTACCTGCAAGTATATTTGTTTTTATCTTAAAATATATTTTACATTTTAAAACTCTCTGATTCCTTTACAATGAAATTTAATGACTGCTATTGCTCTTAAAATAATAGTGCTATTAAACTCTTCTGATTTGATAGAAAATTTTATGGAATGTGTTTGTGCTCAACATATTTAGCAAAAGGTCTTTAGTCTTTTTAATGAGCAGAAGCATTAAGTGCACTCCCTTTGCAGCGTAAGAAAATTTTTGCTATGACAAGGTTTTCCCCTCATGCCTCTAAAATACATTATCAATATGTCCTAAGTTTACCTGAACAAACTTAGTGATGAATCTGGAGATGCTCTGTCTGCATGAAGGGTTAGAGCAAAAGAAAGCATGAAGTAGTGGGCCAGCCATATATTCAGGTGTGTGTCTTCAAGCTAGGAACCACTAGCAGGACAAGTGTATCCCAATGAGTTAGATGATTTCTCTGCAGGAAATACCCATAAATTATCCCCATGAGACCAAAGCACATACTGATGAACTGACATTAGATTTTTTTTCAGTTCTTTGTTACTTGTGCCTCAATTTCTGGTAATGGAAGAGTAATAAGAAAATTACACTTATACCCATCCACAAGTATGCCATAAATCAACATGACACTCTAGCAAAGAAAGCCCAAGAGACATAATCTGTGATGTGCACACTTTTGACCAACAATGATCAGACATATAACAAAGGAGTGGAAATCTTTTGAAAATAGTGTTTTAAAATAGAAACTGTGTTAGATCTTATTTTGAATTTCTTAGGAGCTAATATTTAAGTCCGCAGATTCTACGGTTCTATTATCCACAATACAAATAATTGACATTTGCCTCTATGAACACCTGGGGACATACATACATTAATTATGTATGTATATCATACCTCAAGGGTCTCTGGCAATATGATTCGTGAGAAAAATTTAACTTAGTAATTCAAGAAACCTACCTAAAATTAGAAAAAAATTAAATGTTAATGAAGACGCTTGACTGGCTGGGGAATGCAGCATTCCATACATAAGAAGAAAGAAATCTTGACTGTTTTTCCAGTATGTAGGATCCCAATACCTAGCACAGAGACGGCACAGAGAAGGTACTTATTTTATACTTTAAAAAATAAATCATAGAACTTCCATCAAGAAAAACCTTAAAATATCTCAAAGACCCTGAGAAACAACCTACATTTATTGGGAAACTTCTCAGTATTGTATATTACTATATATAATAATAATATTATATACAATAACATTAACAACATCTACATCCAGTCTGCTCACCATCTCATTTATTTATTTATTTTTATGTTTTTTTATTTGTTTTTTTTTTTTTTTAAGACAGAGTCTCTCTCTGTTGCCAGACTGGAGTGCAGTGGCCTGATCTCAGCTCACTGCAACCTCTGGCTCCCAGGTTCAAGCAATTCTCCTGTTTCTGCCTCCCGAGTAGCTGGGACTACAGGTGCCCGCCACCACACCCAGTCACTTTTTTTGTATTTTTAGTAGAGACGGAGTTTCACCATGTTGGCCAGGATGGTCTCGATCTCTTGACCTCGTGATCCTCCTGCCTCGACCTCCCAATCTGCTGACCCTCTTAATGAAAATTTAAGATGCACAGTGTTAAAGGAAGAGAAGCATTGATAAAGAGAGGTAGGAAGTTGAGAAAGATAAGTCTGGAATATGGGACACCTGGAAGAGGAATAATGAACCAGAGGCTTCTGTGGACACTTTAGAGACCCAGAGAGTGCTGAGGGCAGTGGGAAAGACAATGGAGGGTGCAGAGAAGAAGGCCTGGAGCTACTAATCTCCTAATCCTCTATCAATCCTAAAAGTGCGAGTGCTTTCCTTCTATCTTTGTCCTGGCCTAGGTTAGCATATTCTGTGGACTATAACACTCTTATTTGCTTAAACACAAAATATTTCCTCTTCAGTTGGAGTTAATTCAATTTTCTTAAGAGATTATTACTTCTTACTTCAAAAATATGGAAATACAGTAGCCTTAAGAAAGAGAAGAGATTGGAATTCTTTCAAAATATCATTACTTATCATATATCATCACAGTTGTACCGTAAGTAATATATAGACAGGACAAATACAATCAACTTCGACTTCCTTGTTTCTCCTTTAGGATTACAATGACTATCATCACCCACTTCATCCATCTCTGAATATTCCTTATGGCATACGGAATTTGCCACCTCCTCTTTACTATCCCCCAGTGAATACAGTCCCCAGTTACCCTGGGAATACTTACGCTGACACCCGGTTACCTCCGTATCCCTGGATTCTGACTGCTCCTGGATTCCGCTATGTCTATCACATCCCTGGTTTTCCCTTCGCTACTCGGTTGAATGTTCCTCCGCTCCCTCCTAGGGATTTCCCCTTTGTCCCTCCTTCAAGGATTTTTTCAGCACCTGCAGCACCCGCTTACCCACCTATTGCAGCTAAGCCTGCTGCAGCTGCACCTCCTACAGCCACACCTGTAGCAGCTGATCCTGCTGCAGAGGCCCCTGTTGCAGCTGAGCCTGCTGCAGAGGCACTTATTGGAGCTGAGCACGCTGCAGAGGCACCTGTTGCAGCTGAGACTGCTGCAGAGGCACCTGTTGGAGCCGAGACTGCTGCAGAGGCACCTGTTGGAGCCGAGCCTGCTGCAGAGGCACCTGTTGGAGCCGAGCCTGCTGCAGAGGCACCTGTTGGAGCCGAGCCTGCTGCAGAGGCACCTGTTGCAGCCGAGACTGCTGCAGAGGCACCTGTTGGAGCTGAGCCCGCTGCAGATTCACCTTCACCAGCTGAGCCTGCTACAGCCAAGCCTGCTGCCCCAGAACCTCACCCTTCTCCCTCTCTTCACCAGGTAGGTTGCTTATATCTTACCACTATAAAGTATGATAAATGAGATTTGTAGAAGTGAAAAAAAAAACCACTCCCCAAGCAAACCTATATCAACTTAGATATTTTGAACAGCTTTATTGAGATACAATTGACATACCACAAACTACACATATTGAAAGTGTATACTTAGATATGTTTTGACATATGTATACACTCATGAAAAGAATTACCAGGATGGGGAATGTATCTACCACAGTCAAAAGTTTCCTCATGTTTCTCTGTAATCCCACATTCCCCATCCTCCCATCTCTGGACTGTGTTTTGTCACAACAAATTGGTTTGCATTTTCTAGAATTTTATGTAAGTGGAATAATATTGTATGTACTCTTGTGTCAGACATCATTCACTTTTAGAGATTTATCCGTGAAGTTGTATTTACTAACAGTTTGGTTCTTTGCAGATTATTATTTTATTATACAGATACACCATAATTTATGTACTCATTCATCTGTTAAACAGATTTTAGCTTCCAAACTGGATGCATTTATTTACTTATTGCATTCTATAATGGCTTAAACATCCAGTACAATGTCAAATAAAAGTGATTAGATGGACATCCCTGCTCTGTTCCTAATATTAGGGGAAAGCATTAAGTTTTTTAACATATCTTTACGCACACACATGCACATGTATATGTATCTACATACCCTCCTCCTCCTGGGGCCATGTATACATTGTACACACATATTATTATATCTATAACATACACCATGTGTACATAATGTGTATATGTAGTATACACATATGTGTGTGTATGGACATACATATTCATGAGTTTTATTCTGGAATGCTATTAAGTTAGTATGCTTTTACACTTTATAAAACAGGAACAGATAAATATTTTTATCCAAGGCTAATTTTTCCTGTATTGAGATCAAACCATTCTGAGTGCTCAAACTTATGTCCTGTGAATTTTGTGGTTTTTCACTCTGGCTGGGGGGATGAAGAACTTTTTCCTGCCCTATGTGAGTACCAATTGTTGTTCTATTCTGTCCTTTCAGGTAGTTCTCTACCTGACCTCAGGTAGTATCTTCATATAATTAATCAATACTCAGTTGAAATGTAAGGGTATCCTCTTTTTTAAAAAAAATCAACTTTTAATCTAGATACAGAGGTTACATGGGATACCTATGCAGATTTGTTACATGGGGATATGGTGTGATGCAGAGGTTTAGAGAATGAATCCCTTCTCCATGGTAGTGAGCACGCTAGCCAAGAGGTAGTTTCATAACCCAGCCCTAACCACCACCTTCTAATAGGCCACAGTGTTCATTGTTCCTATATTTATATACATGTGTGCTCAATGCTTAGCTCCCATTTATAAGTGAGAACACACGATATCTAGATCTTTGCATCTACATCTTTGTGCCCTGTTTTCCCATCAGGTACTCTGCCTGTAAATGTCAGCTATCTTGACCTTCCTGGAGTCCCAGCTCCATCTACTTAACTCAGAGAATCTGCTGGGACACACACTCTCTCTCTCTTTCTCTTTCTCTCTCTCTCTCTCTTTCTCTTTCTCTGTGTGTGTGTGTGTGTGTGTGTGTGTGTGTTTTCTCTTGCACCAAGCTGTGGAAACTCACTCCAGGCAGTATGGTAGGACAATCATAGAGAACAACTACCTTGCTTCCTGTCGCTTAGTGATCACTGTTTTACACAGCCTGATAGTTAGATATTGAAAAATTGTTCCTTTTCATTTTTCTTCTCATGTTTGCACATTACTTTTGTTTTGAGCAAGAGAGTAAATGCAGTTTCTATTATTCATCTTGAACTTTAGCAAAGTTTACTAAACTTTTAGTAAAACAATTGTTCTCAGACAAAAAAAATTTAAGAAGCACCTAGTCCCTAAATTTTAGCAGATATGACCCAAGGAATTAGACTATTTTATCAAAGGGAAACCATGAATCTGAAATACATAGAAGATACTCTGAACCCTGGCAAGAGGCTAAAAACAAATGGAAGTTTAAATCCACCAATGAATTATTTATGCAGCACATTGTCACCACTTGGAAAGCTCTAGTACTTATTTCCTGGGAGATAAGAACTCTTTTTCTTTTAAGATATTCACCAGTGGGTTACATTCAATGGTGTTTGCAGCTTCTCTAGAAAGGTATGATGAGCGAGGCTTGTTCTCCAAGGCTTCACATATTAAACATGTTCATTCAGTAGATTTGACACAAGCACTTTCCATCTGCCGGGGTATTATGGATACTGTATATATATATATATACCTGTAGCTCAGGGTTCACATGAGAGTAGAAGGAAATGATAGAAAGTGAAGATAAAAAGAAATAGAACCTGATAAGAAGGGACCTTGGAAACACTACTCAATACTTTGGACTTTATCCTGTAGCCAAAGCAATTTATTAGAGACCTTCACTGAGAGGAGTAATTCAACCGGTTCTCTGTTTCAGAAAGCTAAATCTAGTAGCAGTATAGAATATTTTAAACATGTTAAGAAGAGATCAGCAGAACACAACTTCTTAGAGAAGAAAGATTATTTAGAAAAGATCAGCCCAATACTATGAAATAAAGTACACTTGATTATTTGCTTGTTTATGAAAAGATCTTTTTTTATGTTTCCTAGGCAAATCAGTGAAATTCTCTAGAAGAGTACCATGGGTTCATTTCTGTAAGTCATATGTGATAATATAATTTAGAAATTACAGATAAAGAGGTTAAATCTCAGAATCAGAAGCTCCCTTGGAATGTATTATGTTTTTTACTACATGAAAATGAGAAAGTGGAGCTTAGAGAAACACTGGTTGTTTATGCCTCAGAAACTTTCAAACTATTAACTCATGTCTGTGTAAGGAACTCAGGCTACTTTTGAACAACTAGCAAATTCCTCCTTAAATTGATCCAAATTGATTATGACTTGAAGATTCTAAATTAACAGTAGTTAATATAGGTAAAAACCTTTAACATGGGAGAAGAGGGTAGGACTCTACATGGAAAGAGGCATTGTTTACGTTCTCACAGATTATTCTGTATGCTAACCCTTCAGCCACCATCCTACCCCATATTAAGAACTACTGTTTTAGAAAACAAACAATTTAGACCTGAAGTCTCCCTGTCCCCACATTGCACCACCCAAAGGCACAAACAAACAGCTCAACTGGACTCACTGTGCCTTAGTCATCTGATCAGGGGATAAGCAAGAAATCTGGCCATCTTAATTTCAGGTTCTCATCTTTCATCCCTTCTCAAAGATGTTCCAATTTTAATGTTTACCAGAAAGGTAAATGACAAGGCTTTGACTGTCAGCCAAATCAAAGTTATTTCTGATGTGACATCATTAGCTAAAGTAGAATTGAAAAGCAAATGTGATGGTAGTTATTGTTGTTGTTGGTACCTCTTTACAGCAGCCATTGCCAAAGAAACTAAAAGATATCCATTTTTAGTTAAACCCTGACTATTGCTATATTGTTTGGTTTTCATTTATTTTACTTTTATGTAAAATGAACAATTGGCTAGTGAGTTAGTTCGAGATATTAAATACACATAATAGTTTCATACATTCTGTAGTCATTTATATTTAGTATTTTGCCATATAACTTACCCAATTCACAACAGGTAAAGGAAAACAAATACTACCTCTTGGGAAAAGTCTATTAAGGCAGAGAAGGGACTTCACATCATTTGATATCAGGAGACAGTGTTGATCTGAAACCAGCACTCACACAGAAAACATCCTGTGTAATGTATACAGGCAGTCAAATAAATTATAACATTGAATTCATATTACATTTTTAAATGAATTGTTATGAGAATGCATTATTAATTGTTACAGGTACACATAATTATTGCAAGAATGCATAATATCTTCAAGAAGACAAAAGAAAACAAGATGAGTCTCTTAAAAGTGTATTTTATTTGTAGCATGAATTTGTAGAAAATCATTCAATACAGTCTTTTTAAAATAACATTAAAATCATAAATCAAGAAAAATAATTGTGCTTTAAGTGGGAGTCATTTGGTCATTTTATTATACTAAACTAATATGTTATTTTCTTCTTTCAGATACTGATGCAGAAATCAGTGAAATCTACAAAAATTTTCTTTCTTTTCCAAAGACTATTTCATTCTGTTGTATTCAGAGTATTCATCTCACTACATTGATTTGTTTGTGATGGTTTTTCCTTGGACTTAATTTATATTGAAATAACATTGATAATTCAATAAATAAAATAGATAATTTAGACTAATGGTGATAAGGTCTGAATGAAAACTACTCTAGGGAGGACTGAAATGGCAATCATTCAGCCTAGTCTGGAGTCCAATTATACAACTACTATAGGATGATGTTAGTATTGGTTTTGAATGTAATAGGTTTTTTTCCTGAACAAGCATATTTTGTAGTCAAGGATGTTTTTGTCACAAAACAGTAAAGCATCTGTGTTTAACCTATGATAAACAACATGTTAATGAACTATGCTATTCATGACTTAATGGGCAGTTCAAATGCGACATTTACAGTTTTTCATCTCTTTTATGCCAGCACACAATCAATTCATCACCAATTGTCGTTTGATCTACTTCACAAAATATACCCCCAAATCCTAATACTTCTAACCTGCTCCACTGCATCTAGCCACCTCTAGCTATTGTTATTCCTAACAGAAATGGAGAAAGAGCCTCTTTTTTTTTTGTTTTGTTTTGTTTTGTTTTGTTTTGTTTTGCGAAGTCTCACACTGTCGCCCGGCTGGAGTGCAGCGGCGCCAACTCGGCTCACTGCAACCTCCACCTCCCGGGTTCAAGTGATTTTCCTGCTTCAGCCTCCCGAGTAGCCGGGACTATAGGCAAGTGCCACCACGCCCGGCTAATTTTTTTTTATTTTAGTAGAGACAGGGGTTCACTATGTTAGCCGGGATGGTCTTGATCTCTGACCTCGTGATCTGTCTGCCTCGGCCTCCCAAAGTCCTGGGATTACATGCGTGAGCCACCGCGCCCTGCTGGAATTGCCTATTAACCGGTCTACCTGCTTCCACCTTTCCTCCACCTGATCATATACACACATGCATTATCCACTGAGCAGTTACAATCAGACGTCAAATCAAACACTATTCAGATAAGATCTCTGAAAAGCCTCTGATACTTTCTCTTTTAACGTGGAATATATTCTAAACACCTCTCCAAGGATGCAAGACTTACCTGGGCGAACTAATTCTAACTTCGTTCCCTATCATTCTCCATCTTGCCCCATGCTCCTGGTGCAGCAGCTGTTTTTTTTTTTTTTTTTTTTTTTTTTTCCAAATATGTTGGTTTTGATTTTATCCAAGAACCTTTGCCCTGATGTATAAATAAGTGCTTTTCTACTTTGGAGGTCTCGTGTAGAAATCCTGCTTCAGAATGGTCTTCCCTGAACACTCTATCTACATACATCCCTCTTCTGCAACCCAGTGCTTTTCGTTCTATTACTGACTTCTTTTCCTTGTAGAAGTTACTATTACTGCTTTTTACCTTTTTGATTTATTTGTGTATTGTGTTTGTTGTTACCCTCATCTTATCTCCACAAAAATATATGCTCCCTAAAAACAGGCATTTCTGTGTCTTATTCAGCGCTTTATCAGGGCCTGTAGCAATGCCTGGGACATATTAGGTGACTAGTGAATATTTTTGGAAGGAAAAAAAAAACAGGAAAGAATGAAGTAACAAACAAAGAGTGAAGGAAAAAAACATTTTTACAAACATTCAGAGTATTTTTATTTTGAAATAATTTTGTATTTTTCTCTATATCCTACCTTGGATCAGAATATTACTGTTATGTAGAACCATGAGGACATGGTCTCAAAAACTGAGAAACTTTCTTAGATAGTAAAATTGTTAACTTGAGATGTTTGCTTCCATCTTCTAGAGTCCAGTAGGAGCTAACTTTAATTTGACTTAGCCAATAATCTGAAACTATTATTGTAGTATCTGTCTTTCACAGATACATGCAGTATTCACCTCTAAATATTTAATGATAAATTTGTAATCATACATGATATTCAATTTTAATGATATGTTGTCAAAATTCAGGTTTTTTGTATGAATTGAGGATTTAAAGAAGAATTTGTAAATATGACTGGATAACAAACAACAGGAAGGTGAAGAAGATAAATCAAAATATAAACATCAAGAGGCTACAAAGTCTTAGCAAATTATAATTGCTAATGGGACATTATGTGGTATTTAGTATCACATTTAGAATGTAGTCATTTGTTATGTTTTTCATGGGGCAAGAGAAAGAATTTATTCCAAGAAAAGTTTGGGATTTTTAAAATAAACATGACATCTTATCATGAGCAACATTTACAGTTTTTGCTTTTACTACAAGGTACTGTAAAATGTTCTGCTCTGATAGTTGTGAGAGTATGAAATTTAAGTCTATCACTACAATAATATTTTGTTTTTAGTGTTCATTTTATTCCTCCTGACTGCACTGAGATGAGTTAGATTGAGTGAAAGGTAAACACTAACATTTGAATTGATGTAATTTTCACTGTGGAACAAACTGTTGTTAGTAAACAGACATCAGCTTTGAGACACAGAAAAGTCATCCAAACCAGAAGATTGGGAACTTCCTCAATTACTTTGGCTTCCATTTATTACATTCAATTCGTCAAAAATGTTGTTAATTATACATTTTAAAGGCTATTTTTGGTAAGGTCTATAACACATTCAAAATACTACATACAAGTGTGTATTATCATAAATAATCCAAAAGAAAACATACATGTAACTACCACCATCTGGAAATTTCACACTAAATTATAAAACATTTCCATCACTGCATATATAGTTTAATGCCGCTTTATCAATCCACCTTCTTCCTTATATGTAGAGTTAAAAACTACTTAGTGGATTAGGGTAATTCATTCTACTTTTAAAAATGATTTTTCCACTTCTAATGTATTCTATAAAATAATATTGTTCACTTTTGCCTACTTTTGAGCTTTTTATTGAAAAGTGCTACCGTAAAATTATTTGGAGTATTATATCTTTTGATCAATATTAAGATACATTTGCAGTTTTATATGTGTGTTTATATCCATCTTACATACTTCTTTACTGTATAGTGTTCCATTTAGCCACTGGAAAATGATATAATGTCATTGCTTATAGAAGGTGTCTGATTCTTATTCAGTGCTACTTTCTACAGACAGGTAACTATCCTCATTTATGATTAAGGAATGTTCACTCCTTGGTGTACATGTGCCACGTTTTCTTAATCCAGTCTGTCATTGATGAACATTTGGGTTGGTTCCAAGTCTTTGCCATTGTGAAGAGTGCCGCAATAAACATACGTGTGCACAACCTGCACATTCTGCACATGTACCCTAGAACATAAAGTATTATTTTTTTAAAAAAGGATAAAAAAAAGGACTAGAGAAAAAAAGAAATGTTCACTCCTTCACACTGGTATCAACTGCAAGGACCACTATACTTCTCCAGCGATTGCCGGATGGCCCACTACACATTCTTTCTTCTATTTCTTTCTTTTGTGGCCAGAAAGACAGGTCCTCAAAGAGGTATAAGTTTGTATGTATGATTCCCTAGCTTTTTTCTAAAATTTTAGTATGCATTTATATGACACTTACAATATATAAAAGCGTTTTATGAGTTTTAAAAATGTACATAAACAAGGCATATAATAAATGGTATATCATTCTGCAACTTACTATTTTTACTCAACATTTATATTTCTGAGACTTTTCACATTTTTGAATGTATTAATAGTTTACTTTAATTGATGTTTGCCATGAAATATCAAATATATCACATGTTATCTGAGTAAAAAGTAAACTGTATTTCCTATATTATGCTGTAGAACTTACAGACTAATTTAGTTATAGGCCTCATTTGAGGCCTTTGCAAGTAGCCTGAATAAAACGTTTCATTATTTATATTATCATATGCATATATGTGTGTATGTATATATGTGTGCATGTGCACACCTAGTAAAAATCTTAAATCAAAGCTGAAATAAAAAATTATAGGAGAAAATACTATTTTCTACCAATATCACAATGGATAATCTTTTTTAAATGACTACATATTTAGACAAGTTATGAAATACATGTATGAGTATGACACCAATAAGAACTTATTCTCTAACCATTATGAATACAAATAATCATGGATTCTAATAGCAAATATTAAAATATTATTGAAATAACTAACTGAATTAAGTCACTTTTTTTTCTTGTTTTTAGTGGGGAGATGTTTGATGCAACTGTGATTCATTCAGTGAAGAGGTAGAACCGTAACATTCTCACGTTTAAATATGTTTTAATGTTTTATGTTTTTTAATTCCACATGGGTGTAACCCAATTCTTAACTCTCAAAAATTATTTTATGAAAATTGGTGTAATAATTATGGTCACTATCAAAAAATTTAAGGTAATATTAACAGTGTCTTCATTAACTTTAATTTTTAACAGTATCTTCATTAACTTTAAATTTTTAATATAAAGTGAAAAAATAGCATCCTTCATTTCCTATTAAGCTATATCTAGAGAAAATACAATACGTAAATTGCTGTAATTTAAGGGCTGGAATTTAAATCAGAGTGTGTGCAAGGACAACATGAATGCTAAATCTTACCTTCATGTTTTGATGCTTTTCCTGGACTGAAATGTTAATTTACTTATTTTTATTATATAACCAGAAAATGGACCAATGGTACATGCAGTGTGGAAATACACAAGTGATATTTTAAAGTACCAAACTTCTCCACTTTTGCTGTGACAATCCAGTGAGAAGATGTCTTCTGTCATATAAGCTTTGTACAGGTCTGCACAAGGAAATATATTCCTCTACCTGAATTATTTAGCCTAAAATGAATCTATGAAGTTATTATAAAATACAATAAGAAGTGTAAAGCAATACAGACATCCTTTCCAAAGCAAGTGCATGGATATCCTACATTTTAGTTACAGGGATAATTAGTGAATTTCCTCATTTAAAAAAGAAATTTTTATTCCAAGGATGTTTCTGCAATTGTATCATTATTATATAATATACTACCTAGTGCCATGAAACATTCTGAGAGGTATCAGAGGAGTTGAGAGATTCTTCAGTAGGGATAGGAGATACTGTTTCATAAGAATTTCTTCATCCACAGTCTTCATCACCTGCCAATTTCTGGAAAAGTCAGGGTGGGAGTTTTTATCCTGCTTACCCACTGCCCATAGAACATATAAAGGGATCTGAGTACAGCAAGGAAGGTTATGTTAAAAACTTAGCACGTCTTCATATAAGAAAGAACTGGTAGCAACACTCCTGGCGAGCATTGAAAGAAGACATTCTTCCAGAACTGAAATCAGCAAGGCAGGAGTCAGAATGACGTTCTCATCATCAACACAGGCGTTTTGTTTCTCATTTGCCTATTTTATCCTTAGAACTTAAGTGACCTTGATTTAAGTGATGATCATTTTGAACACCCACTTTCGGAAGAAAATTCACCGAATCCTCTGGCATATGGGAGATCGTCATTTTTTAAACCTTTTCGCTAAATACAAGGTAACTTAAAATTTACCTATGAATGTAATGGTTCATTCTGGAATAATTTCCTGATAAATACAGTTATTAAACTCAGACAAAATAATTGTGATAGTCAATAGAATTTGTGGATACAAAATACCAGATGCTGGATTGAGACCAAGTGGCCCATACCCCAGGATGAACACTTAGTAGCAAAGATAGTCCAAGGAAATTACTGACTTTCTGTATGCCTTCATTTTCTCATCTATAAAGTGGAGCTAACACTAGTATAGACCAATAGAAGTTTAAGTATAATATGAAATTAAGTAAAACAGTAAGTGTGTGATAAATACAATTATTATTGTTCCAAGATCTTTTTAAAAAATCAATGGGCAGTTTCTCCTTTAATAAAACTCTGTATTACATAAATAAAACCATAAAAAAAGATAATTTAGAATGAAATAGTCATTTTTATTCTAGCTCTTTAATCTAATACATAAATAAAAATGAAATTCCAGATTCAGCATGCTTTCAGATACATATTAACATCAACTTGCTCTTCCACCTATCAGCAGAAATGAACTCTCAAAAGCAAATATTAATTTTCTCCTGTTTTCTAAGCATTCTTATCTGAACTACCACTTAAGACATAGTTTTTACAAGAGTCATTAGTATTGTCTGTCTCATTTTATTTATGAGATGCGAAGGACTAATTTGTCTGAAATCACATTGTTAGCAGGTGACAGAAACTTGCTTGCAGTATCTCATGTCGTTGAGGTGCCCAAATTTTCTCTTTGTGTTACTAGATTATGGAGTAATAATTGAGATAATATATTTGCAACAAATAAATAAGTAAATGTCTAGTTCATGAATGTACCCTGGCATTATAAAAATGTATATCAGCATTATGCTTTCCAGGGATAACATGATTATTGTTCTTAGTATCCCATTTTAAGAAATCTGTGGCCAGGTGCGGTGGCCCATGCCTGTAATCCCAGCACTTTGGGAGGCTGAGGCAGGTGGATCACGAGGTCAGGAGATCGA
The DNA here is from genome assembly GCF_000951045.1 of Mandrillus leucophaeus. Lineage (NCBI taxonomy): Eukaryota > Metazoa > Chordata > Mammalia > Primates > Cercopithecidae > Mandrillus > Mandrillus leucophaeus. The sequence goes on from NW_012109108.1 coordinate 511,121, forward strand.
GATCATCCTGGCTAGTATGGTGAAACCCCATCTCTACTAAAAATAATATATATATATATATATATAGCGGGGCTTGGTGGCGGGTGCCTGAAGTCCCAGCTACTCAGGAGGCTGAGGCAGGAGAATGGCGTGAAACCAGGAGGCAGAGCTTGCAGTGAACCAAGATCGGGCCACTGCATTCCAGCCTGGGTGACAGAGTGACAGAAAAAAAATTAAAAATAAATAAATAAATAAAAAGAATTATGTGCATATGTGTTTGCCAAACGTACCGTTATTCAAACATAAATCAATAATCACTGTATTATTCATATAGATTCTTCATGCCATGGTAATAGATAATCTTCAAAATATTAGTGTCATATACAATTTAAGATTATTTCCTCTTAACATCACTTGATATTCTAATGCAGGTATGATATATGAATTTCATGTGCTACCTCTTGAACACATCACCTCCAAAGTTCCATATCAGAGTAAGAGAGAGATAGGGAAAAACACAAATTCTTATTGAATTGCCATAGCCAAAACATGGCACACACAACTTATCACAGCCCATTGGTCAGCACTAGACATATGCCTTCACACTCCCAGAAGGAAGTTTGGGAAATATAAAGGAGAAAGTGTAGCACTTACTCTCTCTACAATAGTATTGTATCTATTAGTAATACTGTGGGTATGTGGAGGCTGGAGATAATTTGAAGGGCAATCAAATCAAATTAATGAAACTTTTGCTTTAAATTTTGAGTCATTATATATCGTATATATTCAAATTTTCAGATATGGATCCCTGAAACATCTCCCTTCAAAATACTGACTTGTATACTTCTAACAAATCAAAATCTTACTCAATACTCCTTGTTCAGAAGTTTGGCCCTACTATGATAGCATCTGTGGATTATATCATGTACACGTTAACGGAAGTGAATGACAAATGACTTTGGGATGTGAATTGCTTTGCTTTTACTAATAAATCTCTCTTGCAAGCGTATCATTTATTGCTACATTTTATTTCATTTTTCTAAGACTCACCTATAAGAGTCAAGGTTATTATTTTCACTTTGGCTTGCCTGTTATGTCTCTGTTTCTACCAAATGTGTGTTACCAATGGTATCACACCCCTTACCACTCATCACAAAACAGTTAATCTATTCTGCATAATAAAAGACCCAAAATCACAAGTCATAGACTTAAGTAATATATATATAAAGGAATCAGACTTTACCTTACTATTCCTTGAGCTCTGCTCCAAAGATATTCTTTCAACAAAGAGCTATTTCATTTCCTCTGTGCCAGGAGCTTTTCTACATACTGGGAACTTAGGCATAGACAATAGCAAGGAGTCTACTCTAACTGAAATTACATTACGGTGGCATTAAGCAGAAAATAAGTGAATTTAAAAAATCAAAAGTAAGATAAAACAGTTGCTAAAAAAAAAAAAACTCCTAAAACATAGCGCTGTGAAAAAGAGTTTGGGGGAACTAGGTGCAGTAGTTCATGCCTGTAATCCCAGCACTTTGGAAGGTCAAGGTGGAAGGATCTCTTGAGGCCAGGAGTTCGAGGCTAGCCTGAGCAAAATAGTGAGACTGTCGGGAGAACCCGCTCCCGATGTTTAACGTGGGTTCTTTTCCATTTCCTAAGTGTCTCGGCTGGGTTGAGAAATTAAGGGAAAGAGCACAAGAGAGAGAAATTTAAAGCTGGGTGTACGGGGGAGACATCACATGTCGTCAGGATCCCTGACGTTCCCTGAGCCTTAAAACCAGCAAGTTTTTATTAGCGATTTTCAAAAGGGGAGGGAGTGCACAAAGAGGGAGTCACAGAGATCACATACTTCACAAGGTAATAAAATATCACAAAGCAAGTGAAGGCAGGGAGAGGTCACAGGACCACAGGACGGGGCGAAATTAAAATTGCTAATGAAGTTTCAGGCACGCATTGTCGTTGATAACATCTTATCAGGAAACAGGGTTTGAGAGCAGACAACCTGTCTGACCAAAAATTATTCGGTGGAAATTTTCCTCCTCCTAATAAGCCTGGGAGGGCTATAGGATACTGGGGCTTATTTCATCCCTTCAACTTCGACCATGAAAGAGGGCACACGCTTCCAGAGGGGCTGTTTATAGGCCTACCCTCAGGGCACTTTCTCTTTCTCAGGGATGTACCTTGCTGAGAAAAAGAATTCAGCGATATTTCTCCTATTTGTTTAAGAAAGAGGAGAAATATAGCTCTGTTCCGTCCGGCTCACTGGCAGCCAGTTCAAAGTTACCTCTCTTGTTCCCTGAACATCGCTGTTATTCTGTTCTTTTTTTAAGATGCCCAGATTTTATATTGTTCAAACACACATGCTCTACAAACAATTTGTGTAGTTGACACAATCACAGGGTCCTGAGGGTCCTTCATCCTCCTCATTTTATGAAGAAGATGAGAGGATTAAGAGATTAAAGTAGACAGGCATAGGAAAACACAAGGGTATTGACTGGGGATGTGATAAGTGTCCATGAAATCTTCACAATTTATGTTCAGAGATTACAGTAAAGACAGGTGTAAGAAATTATAAAAGTATTAATTTGGGGAACTAGTAAATGTCCATGAAATCTTCACAATTTATGTTCTTCTGCCGAGGCTTCAGCCAGTCCCTCCTTTCAGGGTCCCTGACTTCCTGTAACAACTCTCTCTAAAAAAAATAAAAAAATAAAAAATAGCAGGGCATGGCAGCACATGCCTGTAGTCATAGATACTAGGGAGGCAAAAGCAGGAGGATGGCTTGAGTCCAGGAGTTTGAGGTTGTAGTGGGCTATGATCATTCCACTGCACTCAGCCTGGACAACAGAGCAAGACCTAGTCTCTAAAATAAATACATAAATAAAATTTAAAAGAAAATAGTTCAAGGGAATTTCAACATACTTTAACACAAAATTTAAGAGTCAGCTAATAATATATAGCAAGTCCTCACTTAACATCTTGGTTATATTCTTGGAAACTACGACTCTGAGCAAGAAGATGTGTAACAAAACCAATTTTACTATAGGACAATTGATAGAAGAAAAAAGTATAAATTTCCCATGGCATATTTCTGGTCACAAAAACATTGAAATAAATGTGAGCTATGCATACATTTAAGAAAGATTTATAAAAACAAATAAGAAAATTATTTACCCAATTTTTGGTGAGTCAATGAGCAATGGCAGTCATGGTGGTGGTAGGTTAGATCAAAATGTAAATGTTTGCAAAACAAAAATTGCAAGGAGCACCTCCTACCACCATGCAGTTCAAAACAAACAATAATTAACGTGATGGTCTTGCTGAGCTCTTTTGTACCACATTGTTTATTGTTGTGCATTTAAGTGACCTTTTACCATTTTTATTTTATATCCTTTACAATTTTTATTTTTCAATAATTTGTCTTCATTCATTCATTCATTCATTCATTCATTTTCCAACTCACTTATTTCAGCTTCAGTGGTGAGAGCCTATCCCAGCAGCTCAGGGCACAAGGCGGGAACAGCCCTGTACAGGACCTCATCCCAACTCAGGGCACACTCACACTCACACCCGCACTCAGACTGGGACAGCTTAGAGAAGACAATTCACTTGTCCTGCTCATCTTTGAGATGTGAGAGGAAACCAGTGTATCTGGAGAAAACACACAGATTTGGAAAATGGAAAGAATAAGCAGTTCCCACACAGACCATAAAGTTACAGACAGACCAATAAAAAACGTACAATATGTGAACTGTCATTTCCCACAGAACATAACTAAGTGGCCAACAAAAGGGAAGCTGATTACATATTTGGCTACCATAAGAATGGATATTAAAACCACGATTAGTTACTTCTACACGTTTGTCACAGTGGCAAAAAAACTAATGGCACCATATGTTGATAAAGTTGTGGACTAACTGGAACTAAAACCAGTAGATGCATAGATGACATAATCACTTTAGAAAACTGACGGTGATCTTGGGGAAAGGAACTGGTTTACATCTTGGACCTAAGCAAATACATGGATATATAAAAATGTAATATTTTAATAAGCTGTATGTTGATATTGTATATGTTTTACTGTACGTAAATTTTACCTGAATTTTTAAATGTTCCAAAGTAACATTTTTAATGTACCTTTTCATCAAAAATTACCAAGAATCTAGGAGTGGGGAATCTCACAAAAGAAGTGCATGACTTCTGTGGGAAAGTTTATAAACCTTTGGTAAAGTAGACATCAAAAAAATGCAGATCCTATGTTCATGGATTGGGAACTTTGATAATGTAGATACAATAATATGTTTCCAAAATTCAAACCGGTAATTGAAAATTGACAATATGATTTCTACATTGTCAGATAAAATCAAATCACCTGGAAAAATCAATAAACATAAACAAATGCATGTTTGATGGAACTATTCTAGAAGATAACAAGAATTATTATAAATCTATAACTAATTAAAATTCTGGTATTGAAAAGACAAACAAAAAAACAATGGCACAGAAAAACAAACATAAAAACAATCTCATGCATAGGGACACAATTTATGAAAGGGTTAATGCTGCAGTTTTTTTTCATGGTAATATCGTTAACTGATTAGTTATAAATATGGAAAAAAATTAAATTGGATTTCTACCCAATATCAGGTCAAAATTCAACTCTATGGCTGTTATGGACCCAAATGTGAAAGAGAAAACTAAAGTCTTTTATAATAGGACATTGCAGAATATCTTGATGACTTTTAAGTAGAGGAAAAGTTTTAACCTGAAGTAAACTAGTGATGATTTTGACTGTGTTGAAATTAAGAATATCTGTTCATCAGCATACTCTGTAAAGATAGCAAAAATACAAGCCACAAATAAGCAATAAAATACTCATGCCTTGAATATATATACACCCAAACATATATATGCATGTTTATGTTTCTGTATGTATGTAGTTTCTATGAATAAACTGCACATAATGTGTGGATGAATTTTAATATTTTAATATTGATCAAAAGAAGCAAATTATAAAAAAGAATACGTGTCATTAAAACTTCCTTTATATAATGTTCAAAAATAAGCAAAGCTAAAATATGTTCATCAGGGATGCAACAGAGGTGGTAAAACTATAAAGAAAACAAACAGTAATTACAGTTGTCTCTAGAGACTAGGGAGGGTACAAGAAAACATAGACACACACGAAGATGTTGGCAATGCTCTATGTTTAATGAACTGATGGCCTATGGTTCATCAGTGTTTGCTCAATAGTTACATTTAAGGTACTTCCTCGTATTGGCATTATATTTTATAATGAAATACTATAACAAAGACTTGCAATTAGGAAAATTTTGTAGCAATTAAATATAATATATTATGAAAAGAACGCCATGAGGGAATTCCAGTTCTCTACATTAGATTACACTACTCAAACTCACAAACCTAGTTCCTTATTTACAGAAAAACGGTTTTGAAGAAGAAAGCATTCAACCACCAAATCACAGAATGTAGCACTTTGTATATCCACACACACTCCTCTCCTTTATTTTTTATGTAAGATTAACGCCCTTTTGAGGATCATCTCTGTTTACTATCCTCTATCTTCAACTTCTAGATCTCTATTCCACCTGTCATCACTTGAACATGCTAAATTTTCTAACAAAATATAAACTATAAAGAAATACCAAAGGCCTTGATATTCTTAGTCTTGAATTGTAATTTTTTCACCATCATAGTCAAATTTTATCAGGAAGCCTGCACCAGCAGTAATTATTTTTTCATTTAAAATTCACTCCTCAGCCCCTATAGTCTAGTTTTTACCTTTTTCTTACTCTGAAACTGTCTTATTAAGGTCACCAGTGACCCCTTTTTGATAAATCCATGGATATATTAGAGGCTTTATCTTATTTTACATCTCATCATCATGGAATACTCCTCAATCCTCTTCTTTTCTTTCTAAAGAGAAACTTTCTACAAAATTTCAATTCCATGGCTACCCACATACATTTAACACTGATGTAAAGGCCATAACCACAATAGCTATGTAAAAGACCACTATTATATGTCCTATAATTGAATTTATTTTCTTTCCTGAGTTCCCGGAGTAGAAAACTTAGTCTAGTCAGTTCCAAGTAAATTCAGCCAATCTAGGGGATGCCTCATTTACATGTAGCTAAAATTCAGACTCATTAAGGATTTTCCTTCTCTCCTCCCTGAGTATCACCTCTTTTTACTAGATACTGAGGTAACATCCTGCTTCTGATAAGGTGTATATATTTTGGCCAAAGTCTGCATTCTTGCTTTTACAGATGTGTAATTGTTCTCAACTGGCCCACAGGCCTAGTCATTTCACTCCATTGTGGCCAGCCTAAAAGGACCACATCCTTGTCTGATTCCTGTGAAGTGTCCACTTCTTTTTTCTTTTCTTCTTTTCTTTCTTTCTTTCCTTTTTTTTTTTTTTTTAATTTTTTGATAGAGTCTCACTCTGTCTCCCAGGCTAGAGTGCAGTGACACAATCATGGCTTACCGCAGCCTTAACCTTCTGGACTCAAGCAGTGCTTCTGCCTCAGCCTCCAAGTAGCTGGGACTACAGGCACACACCACCATGCCCAGTTAATTGTTGTTGTTGTTTTTTAAGGAGAGATGGAGTCTCACTACGTTGCCTATGCTGATCACAAACTCCTGGGCTCAAGGAATCCTACCGCCTGGGCCTCCCAATGTGTGAGGCACTGTGCCTAGCCACCAGCACTCTTTTTGTCAGGTAATTTTTGTACCCTACTTCAGGCTGAAAATGATATGTGCAGAAGAAAATGTGAATGCTCTCCCATACCCCATTTTGTCTGTGGAAGTATGAAACCATCGCTCTTTCATGCCATATATCCAATTTGAACAAAGATGACACACAAAGATGCACAGGAAAGTTCTCTGCAGGGGCACTCATCTCCCCAGTCTAGACCCTGAAAGAAATGCACTAGGAAATCCCAACCTCACTTGAGAAGGAAGAGTGTCATCTCCCATTAAGCTGGAGCTTGGCTCTGTTTGTGGGTAAGCGAGAGCGGCAGGATGTAATATCAAAAACAACAGCTGTTTAAATATACATATACTCTTTAAACTCTGTGATACATGTGCAGAATGTTCAGGTTTGTTACATAGGTATACACATACCATGGTGGTTCGCTGCACTCAAAACCAAACACCTCAAGTTCTCACTCATAAGTGGTTTTGAACTCTCTAGTAGCATTTCCATCTCTCTCACTTTTCCCCACCTTAGGTCTGCTAATAGGCCTGATGATTTCATATACTTCCAAAGTTTTTTTTTTATTACATCTGAAAGCCTGACTATTTCATTTAAAAGCTAAGGTTTTGTTCCATTATTCTTTTAAAAAACCAGATTTAATGAGGTACAGTTGATATATAATACACAGATTTAAGTGTTCCTATTTTGACAGTTACGTGCAACCTCTAAGGGCAATGAGACCCTCATAACTCATAGCTCAAATTGAGAGGCTCCTGAAGGAAAAATGGGGAGAGAAAAGAAAAAAAAAACCTTACTAATATTTCACATAAATATGCCTTCACATATCATTGATTCTCAAGTCCAGATTTCTTACTGCTTGTGGGTTACTATTTAGATACGTGATGACACCAGTGTTTGGTAGGCATGCATAGAGGTAAGAATCCACTAAAGAGAGCAGGAAGAAGTAGTCAAAGAAGTAGGACACTCTCAAAGTATGACCTTACCTTAGCAAACTACATCTGCAGAGTTAAGAGGGAGCCACTACTGTGTACTTGAAAAGACTTCCTTTTGCCTTCAACTTTTCATCCACAAGAGTTAAGTGAGAGATACAAAATGCTATCTGCTCCTGGCAAACATGACTTTCTTCTAGCTTCTGTCCAGAGCTCACAACCTAATCACCCTCTTCCTGCCAACCATCAGGACTAAGCTTGTCATGTCTCTTATTTCTATTTTTTTGTCGTTGTTGTTATTTTAGCCCTCACAAACAACACAGATTTCCCAATGTTTCCTCTTTTTCTGTACCCTAATCTTCATACATATCCATGTATTTTATTTTTCTGAACTGTCTGAAGCACTTCCCATCTCCTGAGTCCCTTAAGTTATATCCTATGACACTCATAAGTCACCAGTAAACATATTATATTCTAAATTTCTTCTCTAAACCTTCGCTTTATCCCTTGATCTAAATTAACCTGGCACATTCCTAAGGAGATTGTTGGAATAACTTATAAATAATCTAAATAAATGAAAAGGTATTTCATGTTCATGGACCAGATGACTTAATATTTTAGGATGGCAATACTCCACAAATTGAACTATAGATTTAATGTAATTCCTGTCAAAACCTCAGCTTCTCTTTTTGCAAATTTGACACGCTGTTTCTGAAATTCCTGTATAAATGCAAGGAGTATGGAATAGTCAAAACAGTCATATAGAAGAAAAACAAAGTTGGAGGAGTTATACTTCTGAATTTCAAAGTTTACTATATTTCACTGTAGTACTGGTGTAAAGATAAACATATAGAACATTGGATTAGAATGGAGAGTGTAGAAATGAGCCTTTACACTTATAGTCAACTGAATTTCAATAAGAATGCAAAGAAATTCAATGGGGAAAGAATTTTTTTTCCAAAAAATAGTACTGGGACAATTGGACATCTACATGCAAAATAATTAAGTTGAATTCCTAACTATTAACCATTAATAAAAATGGATTATAGACCTAAATGTAAGAGTGAAAATTAGAAAATTATAAAAATTATTAAAAAATTATAAAAACTCTTAGTATGAAGCACAAGATTAAATCTTCACAACCATGAATTATGCAGTTTTCAGATATTGCACCAAAAACACAAATGGCAAAATAAAAAATAGATAAATTGGAGCTCCATACATATTTAAAACTTTTGTGCATCAAAAAAGCACCATCAAGAAAATGAAAAGACAGTCCGCATATAATGAAAGAAAATATTTACAAATCATATATTGAATAAAGGACTTGTATTCAGAATATAAAGAATTCTTACAAATAACACAATTTAAAAATGGGCAAAAGATTTCAACAGACATTTCTCATGACAAGATATACAAATCGCCAATAAGCTCAAAAAGATGCTTGACATCATTAGTCATCAGGGAAATGCAAATAGAAATCATATTGAGATATCACTTCACACACCTAAAAACATGGCTAGAATAAAATAGAAAACAAGTGTTGATGAGGATCTGAAGATATCAGAACCCTCTTGCATTGCTAGTGAGAATGTATCATAGTACAGTTGCTTTGTTGCTTTGAAAAACAATTTGTCAATTTGTCAAAACATTAAACATGGAATCATTACTATATTTACACTTTTTTTACTTAGCTGTTCAGTAAACAACTTAAATATAGCGCTTGTCTAATACTCCACTACTGATTACCTCCCCATTGGATCTCTCCCTACTGCTATCTTCCTCCTCTCAGTAACTCAAAACTTCAGTCCTCCAGTTGTGCAAGGAAAACACTTAAAAGTCTTTCTTGAATATACTCTTTTTTTTAAACCCCCATAGCTGACATGACAATGTATTTTGGAAATGCCAACTTCAACATATATCTAGAATCCAAACATTTCTTTGTTTGAATTTTTGTGGATACACAGTAGATGTATATATTATGGGGTACGTGAGATGTTTTGATACACGCATGCAGTGTGAAATAAGCACGTCATGGAGAATGGAGTATGCATCCCCTCAAGCATTTACCTTTTGAATTACAAATAATCCAATTACATTCTTCAAGTTATTTTAAAATATACAATTAAGTTATCACTGACTATTGTGCTATCAAGTAGATCTTATTCATTTTTTACCATCCCTCCCTATCACTACCATATACAAACTACCATAATCTCTCATTGATTATCACAATCACCTACTAACCTCTCCTTTCTTACGGCTTCCACAGCCTCCTAATGTATTTTCTACACAACAATAAACAGGATCATGTCAGAGTCATCTCTGTCCTCCTGAAATTCTGCAAGTGAACCACTGTGTCTCATGCGCAAGTTTAATGAGGAGAATAAGGTACTTAAATAAGTGAATCATATATTTAAAATTTATTTTTCCAATAGAAGTACAAAAGCAATTCTACTATTCTGCAAAGGGAACATTCACTGTATTTATATTGACAAAGCATTGCTTTTTAGCAGTCTGGAATATGTCTTTTTTAAATTAAAGAAATAAAGAAGACATATCTATAAAGAACATTGTAAATCTGTCATGCTGTGATCCCTTTTTTTATAATAGAGAGGATTATAAACTTCTCAAAATGATGAAGGATATGAAAGCCGTTAATTCTTTGAGTAACCATATAAATTACTAGTGCTGCTCAGATGAAAAGACTGATATGATTGAAGATACAGGGCCCTGAATTTTTCAAAGGTTTATATAGCTGTAAGTCTAGGCATTAGATCCTTTCAGAAGAATTCTTTGCTTATCGTTAATCTTGGAAATAAGGTAATTTTGCCAGTAATAACTTTATTCCCTCTGTTCTCGTTATATGTGTGTCGGAGGAGAAGAAGTTGTTCAAAGAATGGCCATAAAGTTTCTTGTGGAAAGTTATACTGATTATATCTTAAATAAACCATTGATTAATTGAAATTCAATGATTTATGAAGGGAAAAGTAGGTTAAGGAGTTATAGAAATAATACATAGCACAAGCACTGTGCATGATAATGCTAATATCAAATATCATCTAAGATTTCCTTATCATACTACACAGAAAAATGTGAAGTTCAAAAGCCCAAAAGAGGTATCAGCATTACATTTTCTATATATATGTCTCTGTAGGGTTGGGTCACATATCTCATTGCTTTGAAATGTATTTTTTTCCAAAACATTTCATGATTTTTTTCACCTTCCTGTTCATTGCTTGCCATGTGAAATACAACTTCTTTATACATCTCAATCACAAAGCACAGCTTCTTTTCTTATGGGTGTTTATCTTTTTCATTGTGTGAAAGTACAGCATTGCTTTCATTACTTGGACAATAAATATATCCTCACTAAAATCAAAAGTACATCCTGCCACTCTCTTCCTGTGCTTTTCTTTTTACACGTCCCTTTTGTTTCACTGCAAAATATGATGTAATATTTTACAGGACATTTAAATGTCAATTTAATAAAAAATTTACTATTTTTAAAATTTAATCTAAACCCAGTAAGAAGACATCTATTATTAGATAGATCCTGAGTTGAGGATATTTAAATATGAAAAACATGCATCTAAGGATCAAAGAAATCCAGCACCTTTGAGCCAATCATAAAAGATAGTAAAACAGTAAAACAAAGATCATACATGGAAGATGTCAGAGGAATTATTAATGATTTAAAATGATTTAAACTTTTCTTACCCACAGCATGAATAACTAAAGTATGATTTCATAAATTATTTTAAATATATGAAGAACAGTGACATATAATTTATGAGAAATTAACCTCCATCTACATAGGGAGGGAGAGTAGAATTAGTCTTAATTCAAATAGAAGGACTATATAAATATGCAATATGGAGGTTATGGGTTGCTCTTCATAAGGGTCTTAATCCCAGATTTCCCACATCCTAATACTCTGCCTAACTCCTTTAAGCTCAGATTTCCTCATCTTCAAAAAAGAAGGTAATGACTTACAATCTTACAAATTCATATATAGAAATGATGAAAGAATATTGTAAAGAATTTGGCATAGTTTAATCTCTCAAAAATGTTTCTTCATGTTAACATTATTATTAAGTTATTTAACAGGAAATAAGCCACCACTTCTAAATAAATTGAAACAGAGGGTCGTTTTCAAGCAAGTAGTCTTTATATATACAATTTTAATGCCTCCCACTCAGTTTCAACAGTTTCATATGAATTATTTTATGCATACATGACACATTCAAAACCCTGAAATAATAATAGAAAATTTTGGAGAAAATAATAAAAATAAAATGGTAATTAGTGAGAAAAAGTAATTAATTATATTACTTGAATAATTAAATGATATAATTGTCATCTCCAAGTATCTAACTCTTTTGACTGTGAGAAAGTGTAAGTATTTCTCTTGGAATAGTTCTATCAACATTTCATTAGCATTCAATTAGCATTCAATGTTGAATTTAATATTTTATAAATGTATTGACTTGTTTTACTTATGTTTTATTGTCGTTTCTATTTCAAATCACAATTGGATTCTCATTTAAGTAGCAAAAAAATGTTTTATGAAAAGTTTTTATTATTAATCAAAAATATATATTTATTGAAACTGTGCTTTCCTATTTTTCCTTAGCATTTAAATGACCATGAATATGATCAAAACAATGTTCATATTAAACACCTAACTATAGAATAGACTCCCTGGTTTTCTGGTGGTCAATATACCTCTGTCTTGTGAACACCATTAATGGATACAGGTAATTTATGATTTACCCTGAATGTAAAAAATGAGCTCTAAATTGTTTTGTCATAAAATAATTCATAGACTCAGGCAAAAATATGCATAATAGATAGTAGAGTATGTTGGTTTAGTGGTTAAATAATATGGATGCTGGAATCAGATAAAATAGAATTAATGCTAGAATAAGATACAATAGGTTAAAATTTCAGGTTCATTAATTAAAAAGAATGTAGCTCAAGGCAAATTGTTGCTCTGGTGTTTTCTCAAACAGCACTGGGAAAATGCTAGTACAGCAGGTCCTCACATAACATCATTTAGTTAAAGTCATTTTGTTACAACATTGATGAGAAAAAAAGTATATCGAATCCAATAGGAATCACTGTCTATGGAATTTGCACATTCTCTCCCTTGTCTGCATGCATTTCTCCAGGTACTCCAGTTTCCTCTCACATTCCAGTGATGTGCACGTTCTGGCCACCTGCAGCCCCGAACTGGAATCGTTGGGTAAATCATTATCTTACTTGTTTTTATTAAGCTTCTTAAATGTATGTATGACTCACATTTATTTCAGTGTTTAATATTAGAAGTGTTTTGGTCTTTATTTAGAAGTTTGGTGATGGTTTTGTGAGCAGAAATATACCATAAGTATTTAACTCTTGTTTATATCCATTAGCCATTGGTTTCCTTAGACATCATTTCACTTAAAGTCAGTTTCCAAGAACCTATCAACAATGTTGAATGAGGACTTAGCATTCTGAACTAATAATTTTTAGTAGCATGTGAGATTACATAATATATCTATAATATAGTAAGCACTCACTAAATTCTGTTATTGCTGTATCCTTCTACATATCAATGGGATTTTTCCTTCAGAAAAAAAATTCCTTTCTGTGTAAATAAAATCAGACAATCAAGTACTGGCAAATACAATCATTTCTGGCCTAGCCTCCTGACTTATCTAAAATATAAAAGTGAACATTTCCAGAAATAGTCTAAATCAAACTAACTTTCCACCTTTTCATTGGAGTAAAGTCTTATAAACTCTTTACTAAAATAAAGGAGGTAAATAGGATGTGGAGGAAGTAAATTGTAGAAAACAAGTGATTATGGTCTCTTCATGAATACTCTGGAAAATGTGAATATAATGCTACTGGAAAGAACCAACTCACTTAGAAAATTAAAGTTAATTAAATTGTCCCAAAAATTATCAATATAATATTTTACAATATTACTGCTAAAGTTGAGAGAGAATAACCATATTGGAGTTAGGATGGTTGGTATAGACATATCATTTGTAAAAACCCAACCCTCATACTTCCCCTGTCTTCGAACCACAATTTTAGAATATATGTTAAAACAGCGCAGTCTTAAAACATTCACAAGCCCTCGTTCTTCCTTTCTCCTCACTCCTGGCAGGAAAATCACCCAGGGATTTTACTGGGCTGCAAATTCTGATTCAGTGGGTCTGCATTGGAGACTGAAATTCTACATTTCCAACAGATTCCAGGCGATGCCGATGCTGCTGGTCTAGAAGCCACAGTTGTGCAGCAAGGCATTCGAGGGACACAAGCAATCAACACCATAATTCAATGTTCTCATTTTTTTTATCCTTCCAAAATTAGTCTAAATTTTAATTATATACTATGCATTGCAAGAAAATAGCAAGGCTTGTTTGACTCTTTTGGCAAATCAGTATGTCTACTGAGTAGGAACCGGTAACTGTGCATAATTTAAACTCACAATTAAAACAGCGGTAACAATTCTTCTAAGTACATACGTTGCTCCAGTAATTTAAAAGTCTGATGTTCATTAACTCATGATATTTGCTCTTATTTTTTATTGTCCTCACTATGCAAATATTTGTTAAACATTTGCAGACAGAATTCATATTTAGTTTATGAATGTAATTATTAGTTTTCCTTTACTCTGAATTTTCCAAAAAGTCTCTTAAGAAAGATCTTTCAACATAAAGTAGAGGAAGAACACCAAGTAAAAATTTTCGATGACAGTACCAGTAGATAATATTGATTGGACAATCAGAATCCCCACACACAGCATACACATATGTAAATGATTAAAATACAAAAGAAAGACCCTGAACTATTTCCAATGCCTATGTCTATTATAAATCTGATATTTAAAAAAGGTTATTGACTGCCAAAGGATTATTTTAAGAAATATTAAGTTGCAGCAAAAAGAAAATGTTGACATTACAAAGCCAGAGAAACTTCAATTTTGCTTCTGTGAATCTTTATACATTTTATAAACACCAACTTAATATTACTGTTATTTTAATAATATTATTCTTTTTACAGATGAAGAAGTCAGTGAAATCTATATTAAATGCCTTTCTTCTTTTTAAAATTTTACCCCTGATTATGTATTGAAATATATTTTTGTTTTGCATTGTGTTCTTTCATCAGCTTAATTACAGAAGTAATGATTATATGGATTGTCGATCATTCTCTTTCAAGAAAAAAAATTGTTCTATAGCTATAAAAGATTATTGTTAGAATTTAAAATATGCAATGGCAATAAACATTCTTGACAATGTATGTACTTCATAAACAGACTATATAAATTGTTTTTATTTATTTGATTTTCTTTTTTTTATATCCTAAACCTTCCTCCTGAGAAAGTGCAGGAAGTAGCAGGAAGAGAAGAAGCTATTGATCACTGTTGACTTCTTGCAACTCTCTACTATGCCCAATCTGCATTTCCCATCTCAGGAAAGGACAGGACTGTCTTGGGGGTGTCCCAGTGCAAGATAGGAAGACATGACTTTTCCTTCCTCCTTTATTATGGTAGGGATCAAGTCTTGTCTATTTCTCTGGTTCCATCTTTCCTGTGCATTTCTACCACTCCATCCTATACATGATGACTCTGTCCCTCTTAGTTAGGGGGTATGTTTCCCATTCCTCACATTAATCTAGTCTTCAAATTAACATAAACTCAATGGGAATTGCATTCAGTTTCATTGGCAAATTTACAAGCACTCATATTTAATTGTTAGATATTTAATAAGATCTCAGATCTTATTTGTAAGCCTTATACATTTTAAAATGTTCATTCTTGGGTTTTCTTTCATGCTATTTTGTTTCTGATGATTTATTTTTGTTTCGTTTATTTATTTTTAAGTATTTCATGAAGTTATCACATGCATACCAAAAATATACAAGTTATAATTTTGCAGCTCAATGAATTATTACAAAGAAATTATATTATTTGTGAAATAAAATCTGAACTGTTCTCCTCTGGTCTAATAGACACACAAAGCCTCTCGTACACTCTCTTCTGTATATAACTAAATAAGACGAAATTATTCTAGTTGTTCAGAACAAAAACACTGATGTCATCCTTTGTTCCTTTGTCATATGCCACATAGGAAATCATTAATCAGTCATAATAACACTCCCTTTAAAAATATCCACAATCTAGCAACTTGTCATCATCTGGACTGCAAGTGCCTTATTCACAACCACTGTCATTTTTCATGTGAGTAGCACAGTAGCCTCCAAACTGGGCTTCTTGCTTCCATTCTTCTCATTTTGAGTCTATTCTCAAAATCAATGTCATTACAAGAGCAATCATTTCAGAACATCAGCCATGTTTTATCATTCTTCTGCTCAAAGCCTTCCATGAGATTCCTATATCATAATAAAAGTCAGAATCCCTTTAAATGTTGGCTCTCGTCTCTTTGACTATGTCTCCTAATGTTCTTCCTGCTACTATAATACTCCTTCTACTATAATACTGTCCTCCTGGCCAACCTTTGAAAACACTGGATTTATTCCTAACTCAAGGCCTTTGCATTTGCTATTTCCTTTGCCTGGAATGCTCATTTTCTGCATGGTTTGCAGCCTCACTTACTCTGGGTGTTTGCTCATGTGTAAGGTTGCCAGAATTAGCACGAATAAAGGGTAAGATACCAAGTTAAATTTTAATTTTGAATCAACAATGACCCTTTTTAGGATAAGTATATCCTGTGCAATATTTGGGACATACTTGTGCTAAAAAATGATGTTTATCTGAAACTGGCTAAAATCCTTAGGAAAAAAGGAAGAAAACCTAAACTATTTGTCATATTGTTTCTAGTTAACATAATCCATTAATTACTTAAACAGAGTACACACAATTTAAGTAGTATCACTGTCCTCATCCCTGGATCCAGGTAAGGCAGAATTGCTTACAGAATGATGCTTGGACGAGGCCTATTTGTATTTGATTTTGCTCTCACCCTTGTTTTTAGTCTTTCTCTCTCTCTCCTCTTACACACACACAAACACACACACACACACACCAACATTTACTTCAACCAGTATCTCTCTTCTTTGAACTGTTATAGTTGTCGATTATACAACTTCCTCCAACAGAGAACCGGAGAATGGAAATAACTTTGCCAATATGAAAAGAACAATGAATGTCTAAAATTATTGTGAAAGATAATAGTTTCCTGTAAAAAAATGATCATAATAAATTTTTAAATTGCAATACAATTATTGAACTCAGTGTTTCTGCAAAGAAATTAGTGGTACCTGAACACAAAGCACAAAAGAGAGACTCATGAACAGGTCTCAATTGTGACTAAAATCATCAAGTAATTATGGAAAGGATAGGCTGATCCACTTCAACAAAGCAATGGAAAAGCAGAATAATTCACGTGAAGAAAGACATTCAAATATGATGTCTGAAAAATGTCTTCACTTCTCCCCAATTGTGTCACCAAAAATTCACAGATACAAAGGAATTTTCATATAAAAATTTATAAAAATTTGTCGAATTTCAATATCTGCAGCCTCTTTGTCAGCTCTATTTCTATCAGTTCCTCTTGAAGAAAGAACAAACCCTCCATTGATGGCTCCAGAAAAATCTCAAGAGCAGCTTTCATCCTCCAGCACTGAAAGGAGGGTGATGTGGGGAAGAGGGCAAGCCGCAACTGTAACTTTCTGCAGTATACATTTTAAATACATGTAGCACTTGGAAGTCCTATTTTATGCGTCAAAAGATCTCAATTCTTTAGCTTATATGCATACATCTGTTTCCCAGACATTTAATTATCTTAATTATCTCCCTGAGATTTTCTATAAATCCTCCACACACTTCAAACTACAAATCTAGACACAGTAATCTAAATACTTGGCACTTACTTAGAATAGAAGTTCCCTTATTTCAGGAGAGTTGTTCTTTAACTCCAACAACTCAACTGGTCAGGAAAATGACAATACACAAAAGACACTTTTCAATGATACCAGCTCCGGGAATAATTATAAAATGGTTAAAATGGTCTCAGGTTTATAAACCTGTTCCCATCAACCAGAATATCTTCTCATTGTCTTCCTATTCTATTCCTATCTATACCTGACCCCTCAAAGGTAACTTAACAATAAGAATGACCTTTTACAAAGCACTTCTTTCTAGGGCAGCCTGCACTTTCATCTTCAACCTTTTGAAATTTTAAATCCTTGGCACGTATTCATTTACGTAAATGTTTAAGTATTTCTTTTCAAGAAAAGGCAGCACATTATCTGAGCTCAAAGCTCTAACATAAAACGGCTGTGTTTGAACAGAGATCAAAAGCTCTCATGAAAATGAAATCACTCTTTTCTGGGGAAAATCTTGGCATCATTGAGCAAGTGATAAGCAGAACACATGGATGAAAAAAAATCTGGCCTTTGAAATTACCAAACTACATAAACAATTGGCAAAAATACAGTTCAATCCTGCCTTTGGGGATGCACACATTTGGCTTGCCTCTGGTCTGTCCTTTTAAGCCCGAATGCACCAATAATTGCATTGTCCCTGAGGTACCTTGAGGTCAATTTAATTCTCCTGACTTTTCCTCCTGTCTTTATTTCCTGTGACTTTTCTTTGGTTAGCAAACAAAGTGTCTCTGTTCCTGTTTGTGAATGTCTGTATTGATTTCTGTCATCATACTTATTTTCCTTGTATTAAACATTAATCCCTGGTACATGCCTTGGATGAACTTGTCCTTTGTGGTCACAAATGACATGTTAGTCTATGCCCTTCTTAGTGGAATCCCTACGGAAGCTGGATATATCTCCTAATGTTGTCATGAGGGTTTGGGAAATCATTTTGTAAGATTTTGAGTTGGCACTAAATTTCTATTAGTATTTAACACTTAAACACCTGTAAATTTTTAAAAATGCCAGTTTTGATTGATTCCCACTATGGATTTCACTTACATTTCATAATGTTTAGGCATTACTTAATAAACAGTAACAATCAGACAAATAGTAACCATCCATCACATATTAGATTTAATAATTAAATTTCTGTAGCTAAAGAGTTCTTCCAGAAAAAGTACTTTGAATATTCTCTTATTTTTACACCTCCAAACTTCACTTACAGAGAAACTACTTGAGATACATACACATCTGTGAATCCCAATGAGCACCATAAGTACAAATCTACCCAGCATAAATTTCTTCCTTAGCAATAGGATCTGAAGTCTTTCAGATTTTTTCAACAAATCCAGTTAGCTAATTTTAAGTTTGTGTTATCTACAGTATTTGGAGATGTATTTTCTATGGCATGAAATCTAGGATTTCTGTAAAATTTAGGATGCTACATGATAAATACGGGTTTTTTTTTAATCAGGAAAAAAAGTAACAATGAAGGGGGAGAAAACACTAAATATATGACTAGCTGATGGAAAGAGCGCCCTCATGTGGTAATGCACAAGCAGAACTGCATTGCATTGACAGAAGTGCCTAGTCTGCTTTATTGCTGAAAGTTTTAGGAAGTCACGGGGCCCCTCTTGTACCCATTTTAACCATTAACATGGTTTAACCTTGAAAATCCAACACACCACAACATTCTAAGTAGCTACATACAATCAGTTATGACAGGCACTTAAGATAAAACTTTAGTTCCTTTAATTAGCCGCAGAAATATTTAGGGAAAATATTCAAAAGTAATCAGATTCAACTGTAACTAGTAAGATTAATTTTTTCAAGTTTCTGATGTCATATTTCATTGTTTTTTCTTTAAATGTTAATGCTTCTATATGAAAGACTTCATTGTCCAAAAACAGGCAGGTAAAATGAAAAACTTAATTCTACAACAGTAGCACATCACCAATCGTATGTTCTCCCTTTCTTGTTCTCTCTCTCACTCACACAAACCCACAGACAGGCACACCCACATGCACACACACACACACACAGGGGTATCCTTTCATTTAGGGACTCTCTTGTCCTATTACCTGTAGTTCATTCTTACCAAAACCATGTAATATTTATTCTACCATCACCCCTCCAAGTACATATATACAAATGAAGTCACACAATTTGTAAACTTGACTGGCTCTATACATTGTTCATGGAACAGAGGATTTTGCATCCTAAAGTGAAATTATTGACAAAACATATATAGCCTATATTCATCAATAGAAACCCTCAAGTAGCTGTACTATTTCAAGAGTGAAGCTGTAATTAAAAATCCTAAAGGTTTGACAGTATTACGACTACCATTAAATCAGCATGGTTCAAATAAATGCTGAGATATCAACAACCTCATGTCTCAGGCTATTGAGATTATTACCTAATCAGAGTTATAAAACCTGAAGTTCAAAGAATGAATGGGATTGGTCACTGATTTACTGTTCCAGAAATTAAGCCCCTTGCATTACAAAGCACTCAGAGTTGAGAGGTCGAGATGAATGAAGTGGGCCTAATTGCAATATTAAAAATAATGATAGATATAGCTACTATTTAATGAGTACCTACTTTATGCCAGACAGTACACAAAGTACTTCTTATAATGTGTTTTAATTCTCACAATGGTCTCACAAGGCACATATTAGTCTAATTTTACAGATTAGAACATTAGGACATGGAAAGGTTTGGTAGCTCTCTTGAAGTACTACAGGTAATATATTACAGCGATTAGAATAATCTGATGCCAACATAATGTACTGCTTCCCACTGGAAAGTAAGATGGAATGAAAAGTCCTAGGAAAAAGCTTTAGTAGGATTAAAGGAGAAAAATAATTTGGGTGGAATAGAAGGAAGGGTTGTGGCAAGGTAAAAGCTGAAAGTAAAAATCAGTAAACTTACTGAGATCTTTGATTCCATTTTTTTAAATTCTATATAGTCAGAATATATTTACTCTAGTTGTCCATAAATTCTAGTCTCCAATCTGTATAACTGAATGTCAGAATTGGAAAAGTCAATCAATAAATCCCTCTGCCA
This sequence comes from Mandrillus leucophaeus, assembly GCF_000951045.1. Lineage (NCBI taxonomy): Eukaryota > Metazoa > Chordata > Mammalia > Primates > Cercopithecidae > Mandrillus > Mandrillus leucophaeus. The sequence goes on from NW_012109108.1 coordinate 531,725, forward strand.
TGAAATCAATTTTCTCAAAGATGTCGACTGACTTCTAGATCTAACAGGTAGTAAATGGCAGTCAGGATCGGACCAACTCAGTGGCCCATTGCATTGGTACCCTGCCTTCACATTTACCTTAAGTCTGTCCATGGCACTGCTGCCAGAGAGATTTTGCAAAACTACCAATCTGACAATGTAATAATAAAGACAAGTTAAACTATGCTTCAGTGACAACTCCAAAATATCAGTGGCTTGAAACTATGAGATTTATTTCTCCCTTTCACTATATTTTCCCTGGGTCAGTTCAAAGTTCTGCTCTACATTGTTCTTACTCAGGGACCCCAATTGTAGAAACTTAAGTTGATGGAAAAGCTACCACCTGGAACACTGCTAGTGGCCACAGCAAACAGAGACAGTGGTGAATAATCTTAAATTTTCCAGCGAGAAGTGACACGTTCTATTTCTTGTTCATACTTAATTTGTCAAAGTAAGTCACTAAATTCAAGGGCTGGAAACTGGAACACTACATGTGCCCACAAGGAGGAATGGAAATATTTGTTAGGCATTACTAATGAATAACACTATAGATTGCCTTGCTTAATTGATGTCAGCTGCCGACAGGATAAAATCCAGACACATTTATTTGTCTTAGAAAACCCACTGTGATGTGACCTCTAACTACATGCCATACCTCATTTCCCACAGGTATCCTATGTACCAATTATCTTGAATTAGTTATTATCCCACAAAATATCAAACTACGTTATGCCTCAAGCATTTGCCCCTATGTCTGCCTGGTGAAATCCTAGTTTTCCTTCAGGGCTCAACTCAGGGGTTTTCTGCTCTGTACTTTTATCAGGTCATTCCATCCCTAATCCAAACACACCATAGCTTTACCTCTTTTCTGTCTTCATCAAAGAGTGCCACACTCATTTGTTCATACGTAATTCTCATTTATTATACTATACGTGCCCTGAATGCAATATCTCTGCGTTATTGCTAGTGCTCAATAAATAATGTCTGGTTGAAGAAATGAAGTCATCAGTATTCTAATAGGAGATATCAAGGTTTAGCAAAATTAGTATCTACAGTAAACCAAGGGAGTTTTGAAAAAACTGTGAGACAACAGATGGATAGGCACATAGGTGCCTTGGGATTGTGTATTACCCTTTACTGATAAAGTTAACTTGTTTTCCTAAGTAACTTTTTTGTAATGTAAGCTGGTGAATTTTATTTAAAGTGGAAAGTCACATATATGTGAATCTGTTTTGGAGGCTTTTTCAGACTTCTTCTATCTCTTAGAGACTTCTCCCTAAAGGATCAAGATGTGTCAAATTTCCCCTAGAATGTTTTATTCAGAATTATTACCACACTGAGCAAATACATTTTCTCATTTCATGGCACATAGTTTCTGTAGATACCCTGAAGATAAGTATATATTTGCGTCATTTTACAGGGAAGGGAACAGGTTCAGAGAAAATAATTAACTTGCCCAAAGTGACATGGTCAATAAGGACGTGAAGTGAGATTTCAAATCTAAGACTTTTTGATGTTGAAGCCATGCCATCTACACAATAAATGCAGGTAGATGTAGAAAACTGTGTATGTGAAAATTTATTATATACGCACATTAATGGGAGTTGTTGTTCTGATGAATCACTCTGCCCCGTGTTTCATCAGGGCTCCTCGCCTAACAATGTTTTTATCGAAAGAGCACTGATAAGTTACAAACTTCAGGCTTTATCAGTTATGTAGGTGATAGAGTAACTCACAAATTTTACTGAAATCCTATTTCATGAGCAGCTGCTATTTTTGCCAGTCTCAGGTTTATGCTGGGCCTGGTGCTGCGTAAGAAACCTCATGTCTTACGTACCTACCTAAACCCACATGCATCATTGGGTAGAATGTGTCCTTGAATTCTTTAATGTTTTTGACATTTAAAGGAAAAGGGCAATGCATTTGTTTTCTAGGAACTTCTACCAAATATTTCCCAATATCACCATGGAACTGCCAGAGGTTTCTAAAACACCTTCTCCTGAGTTCCCACAATAAGCCCCAGGGCAGATCTTCACAGTTACTCCTTTGTGGACTCAATCTGTATCCCTCTATGCCAAAAGCATTTCTATCTTAAAGCTCATCTAATCTTTGAATCTAAAAGTCAGTTCTCTGAAGTACTTATAAATGTACAACTAGGAACTTTATTCCTACAATGCAAGGTAAAGTGATTTTAAACTCCTTTACAGACACATTTTATATGAAAGTAATAAAAGTGTCTTTTAAAATTCTACTTAGATTAGAGAGTTTACTTGTTTATTCCAAATTTGTCATATCCTGGGCTTAGAATGTGTGTGAAGGACCCAGGCAAATGTAAATTGCTTATTTCAGCAATAAGAAAACCCAGTGAGCATGCTTCACCAGAACAAATAATTAACAGGACTACTCATTAAACTGTGTGTTCTAAAGAAATCAGATGAGTAATTACTGAAGAAAGATGCCCAACTAGTTAAGCTGTTTCTGCTGTCCTTGCAATCCAACAGACCGTGTTGTCTCAAAATCGTTTCCCACAAAATGTCTCATTCACCTTGGGTTTTAAGAGAGTCATTTCAACCTAATACTTATTCAAAGTCTGCGCTTAGACAGATAATCCATTCTTAGGCATCTTGAAAATCATTACATAATGTTTATTCATGGACTATTTGAGGCTGGGTGTGGTGGCTCACGCCTCTAATCTCAGCACTTTAGAAGGCTGAGGCGGGCAGATCACTTGAGGTCAAGAGTTCGAGACCAGCCTGGCCAACATGGCAAAACACCATCTCTACTGAAAATTAAAAAATTAGCCAGGCGTGGTGGTGCAAGCCAATAAACCCAGCTACTAAGGAGGCTAAGGCAGGAGAATCGCTTGAACCCAGGAGGTGAAGGTTGCGGTGAGCTGAGATTGTGCCATTGCACCGAATGAAACTGAGCAATAGAATGAAACTCTGTCTCAAAAAAACAGAACAAAACAACAACAAAAATAAAACAAAATAAATTCATGGACTATTTTATTCTGCATTGCAGATACTAGTTACCAATCTTTCTTGGTAATTTTTTACATCCATTCATACTTTCTGAGTTACTATTTTGTAGCACTTTTAATTGATTTGTCTCCAAGACACTATTTTCTTTTTCATTTTTACCTGATGAATAAAAACATAAGAAAATATTTTCCAGGATATTGAAAAGTAGGCAAGATCGAGATATTTTAACAATAAATTATCAGTAAAGACTAAATTTCTTCCTGTATACATAGGATACAAGAGAAGAAAAATACATTTATACAAATGTAGGTTCACATCCATCAACCATGCTAGAGCACCATTTGACCAAGTAAATTTTTTTGAAAGTGACACTTTTTTTCAATGTGAACATGAAGGTTATGAAATAGGTCTTTTAAAATTATGTGTTTCAGCATAATATGATTGTCAAGTAGAAGAGTTCAGAGTTGAACACATCTCAGTTCCAATCTTGATCCTGGAACTCATTAACCACATAAACTTGGGGAGAGCTTTTTATCTCAATGAGCCATATGTTCCTCACCTGTAAAATGAGAATATCAGTATCACATCTAAAACTCAAGACTGTGGTGAGGATTAATACAATTGAGTTGATATATGTAAATAGAGCACTTAGAAGAATACCTGATACAATCTACATGTTAGATAAACATATATTATTTCTCTTCTAATTAACATCATTCAGAAAAAGGTGCTGAGTGTAATTCTTTATATATATATATACGGAAAATGAGAGAATGTGAGAGCAAGAATATGCTCTGCAATAGTACATACATTTAAAAATTTGATGAGGCCTCCAATGTATTCATGAACTTAATTTCAAAAAATAGTAGAATCCTTTCCAAGTAATATTATCATTTATCAGAAATCACAGAAAATTCTAATTTGATAAAAATATAATTTGACCAGTAATTGTAAAATGAATTCTAATTACTTATTCTAAAATATGCCATGAAACAGATGCTTGATTAAAATACAATATGGTATTTTCACAGTGTTCCTACATTTCTGAAAGCAGTCATGATGAGGAAAGTTGTCTGTGGCATTGGTTTATAAGTTCTTGGCTTTTGTGGTTTAAAATGATTGTTTTTGTAAGTAGAAAAGTTTCTTGGAAAAGGAATAGACAAAATAAAACTTCTTTCATTGAAATGTGACCTGAACAATAAGCACTATTCTTAGGTGACCTTCATGGTTGATAATCTCAGCTTAGAGCACTTAACCTGTGGATTGGAACAATCCTGGATATATTTCCTCATATCAGAATGAGTTTCTTAAGGCTTTTGGAGGAGCAGAAATAGTGTAGCTCAGTACTTCTGTCTTTAAAAAGTCCTAACAATCCAAGACAAACCTCAGAAAATCCAGAAATTGGGAGATACTGATTATTACAGAATGTATGTCAGGGATTATAGTAGATTGGTGCAAAAGTAGTTGTAGTTATTGCAATTGAAAGTAACATTCAAGAAACCTGGGGAATCTTCAACAAATGATGAGAAAAAATGTTTAATCAAGAGAGTCATAAAGTTTATTTAATATATCCTAAAAGTGCATGCAAAAAAATTATCCAATGTCTTGGTTATGTGAAAACCCATAGAGTATGGTGTTGAAACAAGTATTTTCTTTGGAAACAGACCTGTGTTCAAATCTGAGCTCTATTACTAGAGAACTGTGCTACCTCAGGAAAATTACCTCTCTGAGTCTCAGTTTCCTCAATGTATGATGACAATGATATTTTGGATATGCTTAGGATCAATTCAGAAAGTGTGTATAGAAAAGACAGCCAAGAATCTGATGTATGGCACTAAACATGTGCTAGATTCACATATCTCTAAATACTTAAACCCCCCAGATGAATTATCGTCTTAGTATCATTACATTATATAAGAAAGATCATGTGGCTCTGGTGGGAGTATTTATGCTATAAAAACTGGGAGATGCTATAAATCGGGGCCCTCTTTTTCGGCAGAGATCTGTTTTATCACACACCACTGCCTAAAGGATAGAGTTTGAGAACAGAGGTGTTGGTGAAAGCAAGGGGATTCTCCTGAATAATACTTTGAAATTGATAGTTTAAATTTTTTCAAGAATATTTTATAATTAAAATTTCAAAAAGAAAACAAATGAATATATCAATATGAAATGGTGACACATGCTTTGCAGAGAACTTAAACAGGGTAATATGATAGAAGTGGCTGCCCTCGTTGAGTAATCTGGGAGCATTCTTCTGTGGAGTGATACCTAAAATGAGATATAAATGATAAGAATCCACCGGCCCCTCACTAATTGGAGGGAGTGCATTCCAGGTGTAGGGAACAGCAGGTGAAAAAGGCCTTACAGAGCAATGCATTTAACATGTTCAAAACTCAGAATGAAAGCTAGTGGAGTTGGAGCTTAGTGAATAAGGAGAAGAATGAGAAGTCATGAAGTGGAAGAATAAAGCAAAGACCAGATCACTGAGGACTTTGCAAACCAGGTTTAAAAA
>NW_012109108.1:537763-565398 GCF_000951045.1 Mandrillus leucophaeus
GGGGTTTGCTAGATGTTTGGGAAGGAGGAGAAAGCCTGATATTGGCCAAACGTTGTGGACTTCCTCCCTCATGACATCAATCATAGGCAAGTTACTAGAACCATAAGATTTTGTTTAAAATTGAGTTGTTTAGTGATGTGTTTTGTTTCTCTAAAAAGTTTTAGTACAAAAACTGGGTTAAGGCCAAACTGATTGCAGGCCCCAAACAAAGAAACAGATGCAGGAGTCATTAAAATGACAAGGATGGAATTCACAAAGCAAAGGCATAATAAATACTATAGAGGTTTAGTAGAGAAAGAAATCCTTTCAGGTCAAGGGACAAAAGAAATTACTTTCAGAGAAAGTGGATGTTAATTTACACCCAGGCCAGAACAAGCTGTATTTGAGAGACATGTCTCCCATTGCATACTTGACTTGCCACACTTCAGGGAATTGCAGAAAGTTGATCATTTCTAGCCCAAACTTAGCTGTGTGCTGGCCTCTCTCAACTACTCTGAAACGTATGAATTCCTTCTTATAAAAGGAAGAAGTATATTCTTTTATTTTTCTTAACACCTTTATATCTAAGCCAACACTCCTGGAAATTATAGTCATAATTCACATGCACACACCTGCAAATCTTAAATATAATAAGATAGACTCATCTAATCAAGGTAGAGTTACTAAGCTAGGACATCCTGTCATAGTGGACATAGGATGATAAGTATCCAATAATGTACAGTATCAAAGAGAAGGGATTACTTTAGTAAAGCCTCATGGTAGTTAAAACACCCAATGTAATAGAAGAGATTTAGTTGATAGCTTGCTGATTCTCTGTATTTCCTGCTCAAGTTATAATTTTTTTTGTTAATTGTCTTTATTATGGTACTTTGTCTTTCTCCTCTCTAGTTAGGCATCTGGGTGCTTTGAGATAGGACTACATAATTGAGAATCAAAAGACCTGAATTCTAGCCACAAGTCTGGTACTTTTTGAAAGTGTGAAAAAAATTGTAATTTCCATGAAGGCAAAAACTATTTGTATTATCATTAGCACTAAGTTTTGAATGCTTAGCAAGGACATGGACCACAAAAGTTGTGCAACAACTATTTCTTGTATAAATAAACTAATTCACTAATGAATGAAGTCACTGAACCTTCTGTACTTCAGTTTTCTCACTGAAGCATGAGGGTGATATATACATATCTTGCCTACCTTGATACATCATTAGAAGTCCCTGGAAAATCACAGCTCAGGTGGACGAAAATTATTTTAAGAAGTGATAAATTTTAAATTCAATTGTCATGATTCACAGAACATTGCTCTGCTTTACAATGGCACTCTGTAAGCCTTGATTGATTTTTCAGGATAGCTGAAGGAAAATAAAGCAGGAATAACATTTTGAAAGCACTGATTTATAAACCATTGTTGTTTACTTTTCATCATCTATGTTACTGGAACAGAACAAGATATAGATGGTACATAATTCAACAGTCATGTGTACTTGGCATTAGAATATGTTTTTGTACTTTTATTTGAATGGAGGGTTATCTGGTGTTCTGGTAATTGAACTAAACCAAAATAATGAAGTTATGATGACGATATCAGGTTCCGGATTTCCTCATCTTATGTCCCTGCAACTTAATCCATACAGACTCACATTGCTCCGGAATTATACCACCTTTTTTTCTTCCCTGAATGAAGAAACCATTTATTTAACAAAACTTGGTGGAATACCTATTTAGTGACTGACACAGGAATAGATAATGAGTATGTTCAACCTAGTTGAATGGGAAAAACAGACATATACAATATCCACACTACAACGTGATAAGAACTAGAGTCCCTTACTACTTCCCCTCCTACCTAGAGATAACTTTGCCTCCAATGACGTAGGTTCTTGAAAGTTATCAGATAATAAAGCATGGCCTGTTCTTTTTTCACGTCAACTGCTGAACATCTGGAGAGTTTCAATTGCTTTTCATTAAATATTCAGGTAATGAAAAATAAAAAAAGAACACAATGACAGAAGTCTTCCAATTTTCTTCAGAGTTGAGAAATATAGTTAGATAAACAATTCATCATCAGAATAATTTTTAAATTGACTGTGTTTTTCACTGTATAATCTAGTTGCTGACCTTTTCAGTGCTTGGTCTTGACAATTTTCTGGATTAGTAGTGGGGTTTGCTAATTAAGACCCTGCAGCCTGCAATAGAAAATAGTCTCTCAAGAGTCTGAGAGCTTATGGTATATTTAATTTGACAATATTCAGAATAGACCAAAATCATTAATTGTAAATACATAGCATCATGCAATACAGAACCTTCCTCCTAGTTCACTCATTCAACAAATCTACTGCATTTTCCAGGCAGCAATTGGTTACATTAACCACCTTTATGTTTAAACTTCAGTTAAATCTGCCATTAACATCTAGGGTTGTCTAATTTTTTAGCTAATCTAAGAAGACCACTATCACAAATCTCAGGAAAGTTACTTTTGCTAAAGGAAAAACTTTCATCAAATTAAATTTAACAGAATTTAATTGAGTAAAGAATAATTTGCAAATCATGCAGCCTGGAACAAAAATACATTCAGAGTGACTCCGGGGCTGCCACGTGGTCAAATAACATTTATGGACAGAAAAGGAAAACAATGTACAGAAAATGGAAATGAATTACAGAAACAGTGAGTTGGTACCAGTTGCAGCTCTGCAACTACCTTATTTGAACACATTTGAACAGTTGGCTGCTTGTGATTGACTGTCACTCAGCTTCTTGTTAAAATACTAGGTTACAGTTTGTTTAACATCATTAGGTTACAGTTCACTAGTATAAGAAAGCTTTAGGTCAAACTTAAAATACGTATGAAGGCAGCTTTAGGCTAAACTTAATTCAATTTAATACATTCTAATAGATAGAAAGTCCTAATGGTGGGTTTTCTTCTTTACCAAAGAAAAATGTCCTTTTTTTCTAACTAATGATTTATGTACTTGGATTTTTTTCACTAGATAAATAACAAATAGTATAATTACTTTAGTATTAACGAACCATGCAAACTCTGTCTCATCCTACCAAAAAAGACAAATTTACTAAAAGGCAATAATTTTGTTTTCCTGCATAAGATTATCATGAGTTGCTCAAGATTAAGTTAGCTAAAAAGAATTCTTCCATAATAAAAATTAATTGATAATACGTTGTCAAAACACTTGTGATCCTGAACTATCTATTAGAGCGGAGTCAATATTAACAACAAAAAAACTACAAATATATGCAAAACTCCCATTATGAAGGAAATTTAAATAATAACAATGTGGAAATAGTAATACTTACTTGTATTTTGAATATTAAAATATATAACAAAAACATTTTTAAATAAAAACATATTCACCACTATTTTTTTAAAATGTGGGACATCATGCTTTATATTTATTAAATTACTTATTTCAAGCAACATGATCATATACAAATACATTTCGTAGACACATGGAAATGTAGCAATTTTTTATGGATTGCATTCAGTAAGTAGAGGGAGATCAACTGATGTTTTCAAGGTCAAACCTAAAGGAAACTGACCCACATTTACTTAGCCCAGCATTGAAGAAACAAAGAATTCTGCTAAGTAGGCTTTGGAGTTTTGCTTTTCAGACCTGTGTCTTCTAACAATTCTGTATTTCGCCCTTGAAGTAAAAATGATCACCCATTTATCCTTGACTTTACTAAAGATATTAACTTTTATTCAGTTAGGGTATCCAGTTTTATTCAATTAGGGTATCCAGTTTAAGAATTATAAAAGAAAGAGTAGAATAGAATTATTCTAGGAGAGTTATCCTAGGAGAGTTACTCATAACCAAACCAGAAGCCAGAAATGATCACAGGAAAACATTTCTCAGGGGATAATTTAATAACATTACTGAAAGTGTGGGAATCCATATACCACCTAAATGATTAGGAAAGAGGTTATTAGCTAAGCCATTGTCTGAAACCCACTGAATCACTGGTCCTTTTGAACAATGATTGGTCCTTTTTTTCTAAAGATGAGTTTTAAAATTTAAGAGAAGCACTAAGGAGCACAGCTGAGAGAGGAAAAGAACACAGATCTTGCATGGTTCAGATTTTTCTTTATAGGTCCAGGAGTAAGGTAAGATATCAAATCTTTGCTTTTATAATTTGAAGAACCAAAATCAGTGAACTCTGCAGGATAGATTATCAAGTTCACCCTAAATGCTTGATTAGGTCAATGATTTGAACCAGGGAAGAAAGTTTCACATCTAGAGGATAAGAGAAATATACTTAAACAGGTTACACCATAAATCAACATCACACTTTAATTTTATACTCTATTTCTGTAAATTACAAAAACATTGATTCAGTTGCTTAGTTCTAATATGTTATTCTTAGACTACCAAGTGGAAATTATCTGGTTTTGGACTGGTATTGTCAAATCTCTATTGAAGTACTTTCAACATAGACATTAAAATTGTTATAATAATAAGTCCCTAGTTGGTTAGCCCTAGTCATGACCTCCCATGGTCTGAAGGGCCTGCTCCTCTCCTTGTAGGGCAGCACCAGGAGATCATCTTGTTCGTTAATGCATTCAACCACATCATATGTCTCCAAATGAGTTTTTTGTTCAAGCTAAAAGGACAAGCAAACAATTTTGTTTTTTATAAACAGCTTGTCTGAGAGAAAATAGTTATATTGTAGAAATTTACAAATATAACTTTTTAAATTTTAAATTCCAAAATGTAAGTAAATACTATAGAATTCACCCAACTATTCCTTTGATTGAACAATAATAATGATTTTTGTCATAAATTTTAAGTAAAGTCTTTATAAAGCTAAAGATCACAACTTATTTTCTAGATATATCATACAAAAATGAAAATTATAATCCTTCTTGGATTCCTGGGAGCCACATTGTCAGCCCCAGTAAGTGATTTTATGGCACTACTGATCTCATTGTGTTAAACCTTCAACAATCCCTTCTTTTTACTATTTCTGATTTCTTTTTCATTTTTACTTTTAGCTTATCCCGCAGCGTCTTATGTCTGCCAGCAATAGCAATGAGGTTAGTTTAAATAGTTAAACAATCTCCTCCTTTCTTTTTAATGGAAATCAAGTGGGAAGAGATAAATGTCGTCATTTGGTTTATACTGTGTTCCTCTCCACTAGCTTTTATGTATATCCAAGCACATTTCTAATGTTCATGTTTGATTGTATAACAGGTTACCTCTAAAATATTATTCTACTTCCCTTGCTTGACTGTTAATTCTTCAAAGGCACATACAATATTGTTTATATCTTTTTGTTCTAATAACACCTAATACAGGTGTATATAGGTGTTTAAAAGCATAAAATGACTAAACCACTGGAATGAGCTAACGTTGTGCAATCTCAGACCCAACAGGGGAGAGGTTGCTAAATCCAAACTTTGCTTTAAATATAACTTCTAATCACTGTAATTCAATGTAAGCCTAGTGAGAAAATGTCTCACTTCTAACAAGAAATTGAGCAACCAGCTGTGACTTGGGCTATATTTATAGTAAACATTATTCTTACTCATTTTAGTGTGTAGTAATCTTGATTTCATATTATTTTTCCTTTTCTAGCTACTTCTTAATCTTAATAATGGTCAACTTTTGCCACTACGACTTCAGGTACCTCCATTTCAATAATTACTTTATGGGGAACATTTTTCTGTTGCTCATTTCTTATGTTATTTTGTATGAAAACAAAATGTTTCCTGATCCTATTTCTGAAATCTCAATTTTTAATGTTATGAATTTGTCTCATATATTCTAGTGGCCATTTGTTTGAAGGTTAAAGTAAAAACTGTAATTTGATTAACACTTATTTATTGAGAACTTGGTATATGCCAGGCACTAATTCTCACAACTATGAGATAGTTAAAAGTAATTATTTCACACAAAGTCATGCCCAGTTAACCAGTAACAGCAGGTTGGGGGGGCTTAGGGTTAAGGTAGGGGAAAATACACAAGGTTTAAAACAAGTCTGGCATATGCAGATGTTGTGCTCTTTTATCAACCTTGTCCTGCCCCATATTTCTCAGGCCGTCGGGAATTTAGCATTTGCTTCACATTATTTGCTTGGTTCAAAATGAATCAAGATCCTGTCCTTTTTTATATTGCAGCATTGGAGGTATAGAAATTGTTTGTATTTTGTCTCTTTCTTGCTCAGGACTGACCTTTAAATTCTTTTTGGCATGAAGGGAACATGCTTTCTTTCCTTTGTGTCTTTTTAGGGCCCACTTAATTCATGGATTCCACCTTTCTCTGGAGTTTTACAACAGCAGCAGCAGGCTCAAATTCCAGGACTCGCCCAATTCTCTTTATCAGCTCTAGACCAGTTTGCCGGACTGTTCCCAAATCAGATACCCTTCCCAGGACAGGCCAGTTTTGCCCAAGGAGCCCAGGCAGGCCAAGTTGACCCCTCACAGGCTCAAACACCGCCTCAGACACAACCAGGCCCCAATCACGTAAGTCACGCCTCTCTGATTTTGTTCTGAGGAGAGAGAACTGCATGTTGAATTTGACAATGAATATGAATCAGCTTTGAAATAGGCAGGGGTTTTTGAACAATATTTTTTCTCGTAATATGTTTCTACCATCACTGTAAGTTCTTTTTTATCTGATTTCTAAGATGAAAAATATTTAAATCAGCTACTCTAGGATACAGCAACAAACCAAAAAAGTTAAAAACAAGTCTAGGATAAGATAGGAAAACTTCAATAAAAGGCAGTTTATGTTGCTGACAGTACATGTAACACATGACGTTTTGTCGTGGAAACTTGCTAACAAATGATAAATTTATATGACTAGCTCTATGAAAAGCAGCTCAGAGATTTTAAATAACAAAGTCAAACATACATTTTTATATAATTCTTTTTTTGGCAGGTGATGCCCTATGTGTTCTCCTTCAAAATGCCTCAAGAGCAAGGACAGGTAAATGGATGTAACAACACTGCCCATAGAGGTGGCTACATACACTCTCCACAGCACTTTCTATTTCTAGCTCTGACTCCTACAGCAGGGCTCTAAAACCTATATAATGATATCACTGTCTAGATAACATCATTGCTGGGCCAGTATCAGTTTGTTGATGTTGGGCTCACTTAACAACTTCTTAAGAACAGGCAGCTAAGAGGAGTCTCCAGGACCCCTGAATTTCCAGGGCATTGCTATGTTGAGAGTAAAAGAGCTCAATAAGCCCCAGGTCATGTCCTCTCTGCATCCAAAGTGCTGGAAGTTGGGAAAAACCCAAGAGATATACCATGGACTGACTTTATCCAACTTTAAATTTTGCTAATGAAGGAGATGCATTAAGGTGATAATATATGATATGATGTAGAGATAAGAAACACTTGCCTATGTTATTTGGCAGTTACGAAATTCTGCTCAAAATATTTTAGGCTTCTTGTACATTTCCAATTTGAATCCATATTACAATCAACTGGTAATTATTTCCATTAAATAGGAGAATCTTTTAAAAGTGAATGCAAACTAGTATAATCACATTAATAGGGAAAACCCTATAAATATCAGGATTATTAATTTTATAATATTCTGGGTTCAAAGAAACAGTATTATAAATAAATTATATTATTCATCAGCAGAATATTGGCCTTTTCATTAAAAGTTACAGTGTTTGGCTCTACTGTAATTATAACTATATAACTTTGTCCCACATCCACTCCCATTACAAAACAAAAGTTACTTCTAGACATTATCTCATTCTATGACATAAGCATTTAGAGAATTAGATATATAACTAGAATTACTTCATCTTAAGAATCAAGAAACCTAGTCTTAATGAGATCAATTTCCCGATCCCATTGAAAGTAAATAGCTGAGTTGGAATGTAATTGTCCTCCCCTTCTGTCTCCTTCTTTAACCACTAAACCAGTAGCTCTCCACCCTGGCTTTACATTATAATCTCTGCTGGTAATTTTGAAAATTACAAATGTCTGAACCCTATCCCGATGAATCAATACTCCATGAATTGGTCATCTTCTAAAATGCTCAAATGTGATTTTGATTCTTAGCCAGGATTAAGAATGCTTGTACAAAATATAATCCTCCTGAAACCCTAGTTATTTTATTTAACTCTCATGTCTAAAACAGTCTCTTACTTTATGCAAATAAACAAAACAGCATACAAAAGTTAACATATGTACTAAGATTTTCATTTTCTATGAACATATACACATATAAACAGACACAGACATATAAGTAGAAGACAATAATATAAATGGAAGCCACAAGGTAACGTAGGTGGTGAAGTTTCAGATGATTTTGTTTGTTACTTGTCTACGTCTTGATTTACCAAATATGCTAAAATATATATGGATTATTTCAATAAAGTGGCAATTCTTAAAGTCAATACATTCATAGCATTTCATTTAATATGGCAGAATGTCTAATGTCACATTCTGCAGAATGATGATTCTCAAAAATATAGGGAAAGTGCTGCATAGGCTATCTTTCACTTAGGTATTTGCAAAGTAATTTGTATATAAAGTTTCCGAGATGTCCTTTGGGGGAAAAAAAAAAAAAAAAAGCTCTTTTGCTTTCTTCAACCCACTATTTCCTAAGTGTATTTGACCAAGCAACCTTAAAAACCAAGTCCAGCATTACCTGGGATACAAGCTGTTTCCAAAGTTTGGAAAGGGATGCTTCATCTATTTGCTTTGTATTTAATCATATAAAGCTGCTAGACATAAAACAGCTTTTGAATAAAATTGACATTAGAAGATAAAAAGTATGTCCTATGCTGATGTAATGGAATCTCTTGTATCCTTCTCTTTTTACAAGTAGATGTTTGAATACTATCCAGTTTACATGCTCCTACCCTGGGAACAACCTCAGCAAACAGTTCCTAGGTCACCTCAACAAACAAGACAGCAGCAGTATGAGGAGCAGGTACTGCAAACGTTTTATTTTAATCTTACTAGTTCCACTTGAAAATAGAGCAAATAAGGTATGTTACCATAGAAAAAAGTTTCTGAATATATTTAATGTGAACACTCAATAGCATGAAATGGGCATAAGAGGGTAGATACAGTGTTCTCTGCTATAAATCATTTGTGTAAACTTATTTGGTAATATTCCAAGGCTGGATTTTTAACCAATGACGTCAGTAAGTGGACTTCAATAGAATCAAGGTCAAAAAGCTGAATAACCTTGAAAAGTGAAGTTTTCTCACTAAAATTTACTATCATCCACCTTTCCACATATGTGTGAGTGGTTACTATTTAAAAATAATAAATGACAAAAATATTAGCTACCTTGATGAAAGATATATTTGATTACTGGATTTTGAGATACAATTAGATACCATTATATTGAATTTTGTGAAACTGCAATAAATTTTTTGAATTCTAACATAAATTCAGGTGGCTCATATATAATTAACATCCTTCCTGTTAGAATGAAAGTGTCTTTTATATAGTTTAATCGTAACTCTAAAACCTGGCATTACAAACTACAGAAAACTCAAATTATGCTTTTAAAAACTGGTAGTATTAATTGTAATTGTCATGTTGCTTTAAAGGGAAAGAGACAGTTTTATCCTAGAAATGATATGGTATTAAAAAGATTCTTGCTAATTTAAAAATAATTAATTTTTACTTACTGGAACATATAAACTTTAAAAATGCTTTTAATTTATATAAAAAGATATATAAGTTTAAGTAATCATTTACTGTAAACTTGTGACAAGAATAATCACAGAAAATATGATACTTTTTTAAAAAATCTGACAGATACCATTCTATGATCAATTTGGATACATTCCACAACTAGCAGAACCTGTAAGTAAATGCATATTTTTCATTAAAAAAAAAAATTTGAAACTACTTGCTTCATTGTTTACTAAATATATAAATGCGCTTCAGCCAATGACGACCAGAAGAGCACCTCTAATTGAACAAAACTGTATATCCACTCAATACAAGGAGGAGAACACACATGTGGGGAGTCTTGGGCGTCTTAATAGGAAAGTATTAGAATGACTTCTCACACGATTTGGGCTTCTTTTAGGTAATTTGGGGAAGATTGCAAAGAAGTGGTGATTCACTCTGGAGTAGCTATTTTCAAAAGTAGGGTAACTCTGTGATTATTTTAAAAGCTCATTCCTCTAAGGCAAGGATAGTGGAGCAAGGCGAAAGCTTTAATGGGTAAAGAAGCATCAGTCGCTCACATTAGCCAAGATGTGAGAACACCTGGTATTTTCGTGACTTGTATGGTGACCTTACTTTAGACAAAATTTTGAAGTTGTCTTGGTTTTTTCCACCCCGTCTGATGTTGGTGTTCTGTAGAATTGTTTATGCTCAACAGGTGAGCACCTGGTCCTAGTAGAGAATGTTAGAAAGTAGCACTTCCAGAGCAGACGCAGAGGTGAGATGTCAAGCCGTTTCTCTAATAGCAAGAATTAAACTATTATTTCTGTTTTTAGCAAAATAATTTAATAAGTTTGGGAGTGTTTTACTACTCTGGTACTCTGGGTGGCCAAAGAGCATATTTTCATAGATCACTGATTTAGACTTTTAAAACTTTTTTGTTTTTAGGCTATACCAGGAGGACAGCAGCAACTAGCTTTTGATCCCCAACTAGGCACAGCTCCTGAAATTGCTGTGATGGTAAGATTCCTTACAACACTTTGCCAGCTACTGGAAATCAACAATTGACAACTTACTGCACTAATGCTCATTTTAATATCATCTCTGTTATAATTCCATCAATAATTTTTGCTTCTTCTTCTTCTTCTTACAATATTTCGCCAGTGAAGATTCAGTTTACTCTTACTCAGTTCATCAATATTTTTGAGTATGCTATACCAGATACTCTTTCATGCACCTTTATTTAAAAGCAGATATTAAGAGACAATTAATGTTTGCTGGTATATATTCATGGTCTTTTATGTAGCTTACAATTCAAAAAACCTAATAATAGAACTTATTTTTTTAATGTAATGCTTGTGTTGCATCTCAGTCCTGTTGCTTTACATTCTTCCCAATTTTGGCCTTCTTGTTGAACTTATGACAACTTTGTTTTCATTCTCATTCTCTATAGTCAACAAGAGAAGAGATACCATATTTACAAAAAGAAGTGATAAACTTTAGACATGACAGTGCAGGAGTTCTCATGCCCTCGACTTCACCAAAACCCAGCACAACCAATGTTTTCACTTCTGCTATAGACCGAACTATTACCGCAAAGTTCCCAGAAGAGAAGGTAGAGTTATGAAAACTTCATTTTATGTAAAAAATATTGTCTAATGAAAAAATACAGTGCAAAAATTAGTGCTTTAATTTATAGGACTTAGTCATGAAATTAAGAAGATAACTAATGAAAAATATGTGGTCTTAACTCTGAATAAGGTGGCCGAAAGTTATTTTTGATAATCAATTAATCAGAATATAATTTAATTTGAATTTAATAACAGCTTCTTATGAATGTCCTTTTCTCACTAGGCCAAGACTGATAGTCTAAGGGAACCATGAGAAGTTGCCCTAATCATTCAGAGATTTGGGTAGGTATTTACCAAAGTCATGCATTAGGTGCCATGACAATTCCTACATAGAAGACAAAAGATAAAAGTTGTCAGAGGAGCTAATGGAGTTCTTACCAAAGTAGTTATAAAAATAAGTTAACTATATATACTTACAAAATTAATAGTGAATATGGACTTCAACAGTTTTTAAAAACAAAATTAAATTTTGAGAATCATGTCTGCCTATACTATAAGCTTGGTATACTCTCTGAAAACACGAATACTAGATATGCTAGGTCGATTATAAAAGACATTCTATAGATACTCTATACAAACTCAATTATCCCAAATCATCATTTCAATTTGCAAGCTAAACATTGTAATAATTCCAATATGTGTATTAGTTTGAAATAAAATAAAAATCTCAAAATGATAAAGAAATTGTACAACGAAAAGAAAATTTCAAATTCCATGACTTTTATATCAGACATAATCTTGAACTAATTACCTGTTTTAATCAGCTTGGTTGGCTATGAGGCTACAATAGGAGTTTGATAGAAGGGCAGTCTGGGAACAGCACCAAAAAGTAAAAACGTACACTGAAAAGCAAACAATTTAACCTGAAGGGCAAACTAAAAGACAAAGTTTTTGAAATCTCCTCCCTGCTGCCATGAGCCTCTTTTGATCTCTCCTTCCATAAAAATGAGCACTCAGCATTCTTCAGATGAAAAACATCTATAAAAATACAACTGAGTGAATAGTAATAATACCTCTTTAGGAAAGCCTCCTTACTAATGTACAATATTGTACAAGGCAAATCAAGTTATTCAGTAAGAAATACTAAAGAGATTTCAGTATTTTATGGCCTTTTTTCTGTATGTATGAAAGCCAGTGAAAGAACAGCTTTCTATTTCTTTAATAAACAATTTGTAAGGTATCTAAGACATTTTATGCAAAGCAGTCCAATGATATTAAAATGTTTCTCTATTATATTTTTCAGGGAAAAAGATGTGGCCGTGCCTTGGATATAATTTTAGGCTATTAGCTAATGCTAGTATCAGTTCTTTGGAATACATGAAATATCTTGATTCTTCTTCTAAATTTGTTTTTACTTATAAATGTTATTAAACTCTTTAAATATGTCATAGAAAATAATAAAATCATGTAATGAGTCTTGTTTTACAAAATTATATGTATTTTCAAATATCCTATCATTGTATAAGCTGGAATATAATAACACTGAGAATAAAGCTAGTATCATTAAATTAATTGGATAATTGCATTAGTAAATGATGCCTCTGGAAAATGGTAGTTCCCATGAAAATAAGTATATTGTCATTGGATGGATGATGAGTGTTGTGTTTGGAACTGATGAAGTAAAATATGTATCTAGATTTGACACGTCATCTGTTTATTTCCCTCAGGTCCATTCAGTCAGCTTCCTTCTGAGACATTCTCATGACAATCAAAATTATTTGGTGGCAGATATCATAAAGTGCTTATTCCTAATATGACACAGTTACATAGAGAAGTGTCTGTCCTTACTCAAAAGGGTAGGAAAGCGTATGATTGTTTGGGGGAGGCAGCATCCTGTAGAGACTAAGGTAGAGATTGTGGGTTTCATCAGATCTGGCTTTCAATCTAGCTTTTAATCTTCAGCAAGTCACTTCACTTTTATGAGTGTCACCATTTTTAGGTATAAATTGAAGATAACACCTTTTACAATTTCTGAAAGAACTACATGAACTAACACATGAATATACCTCACTCATAAAAATGTTATATTTTTCCCTTCACATGTGAATATGAAAGTATTTGTATGTTTAACTTATTTTTTCAACTTTAGACTATCAGCTGAAATTTTTAGAAAATAGGAAAATTGGTATTCGATATAATATAGATGTGTGTGTTGATGTGTTTGAGTAAGTGTATGTAAAACAAAAAAAATGAATGAGCTAAGTGAATGAATAAATGAATGAATGAATATGTATTAGGTGGTTTCCAATAAACTTGGTGAGCATTCCAGGCTTTAAAGTAGATCACAATTCCTAGAATCTTACCTGTTTCAGCATTTAGTAATGTTATGACCCTAGAATCTACTACTTGCTTTTTGGAAGAGTAACCCAATACTCATCCATTCTACTTTCATTTTATTCTGCATCCTTTTTCCCTAAATTTATGTACTGAATGAATATAATTCTGGGTAATTGACTGATATCTTAATATTAGAAATGACAGAGAGAGCCAAACAATAATATGTCTGGTAAAAGAAAAAAATCAGGTATTCTGAAGCTATGAACCTTGTACACAAAATTCCAATAGTTTACAGGATCAAGGAAAAAAATACATGAGGTAATTCATACTAAAATCTTAGAATACATCCTGGAACATAGTGAGTACTCAGCTTTTCTCTTTAATGAGGAGAATAAAAGGAGTGATCAGAGACTAAAGAGGAAAGATAAGTGCAACATAACAATTCAGTTCAAGAGGGAACAGTGAAGAACTCTGAAAAAAACTATAAAACTAAGTATCAAGTTATAAGAAACTCAAAAGTTTGGCAGTATGAGGGGCTATGATAATAAATACTTTGAAAAAGATGTTGTGATAATTTTACGTGTCTACTTGGCTTGGCTAAAGGATGATCAAATAGCTGGTAAAACATTATTTTGGGTGTGTCTATGAGGATGTTTCTGGAAGATAGCATTTCAGTTAGTAGACTGAGAAAAGAAGATCATCTTCATCAATGTGGGTGGGAATCATCTAATCCACTGAGGCCAAAATGGAAGAAAAAGGCAGAGGAAAGGCAAATTTGCTCTCTCTGCTTGAGCTGGGACATCCATCTTCTCCTGCCTCAGACGTTGTAGCTCCTGGTCTCCGGCCTTTAGATTGGACCCAAAATTTACTTTGGATTTGGACTGGAACAATTTCACTGACTTTCCTGGGAGCTTGCATATGGCAGATCCTGGAACTTCTCAGCCTCCATAATCATATAAGCAAATCTTTCAAAATAGATTTCTTTCTATATATCCACATAAAAGTATACCTCAGTGATATTGTGGGTTTGGTTTCAGAACACTACAAAGTGAATATCACAATAAAGCAAGTCATATGAATTTGTTGGCTTCCCAGTGCTTATAAAAGTTGTGTTTATACTACATTATAGTCTCTTAAGTATGAAATAGCATTATGTATAAAACCACAGTGTATATACCTTAATTAAAATATTTTGTTACTAAGAATGCTAGTGAAGTGAGCACTTACTTGCCGCAAACATTCAATATGTAAAAAACACAAAATCTGCAGCCAGGCATGGTGGTTTACCCCCGTAATTCCAGTGACTCGGGAGGATGAGGCAGAATGATTGCTTGAGGCCAAGAGTTCAAGACCACCCTGGGCAAGAGAGCAAAAAAAATGTCTCTCTCAACAAACAAAAATGCCCTTGAGTCCAAGAGTTCAAGATTGCAGTGAACTGTGATCACACCACTACCTTCCAGCCTGAGTGACAGAGTGAGACTCTGTCTTTAAAAAAAAAAAATAGATAAAATCATAATAATTTTATAGAACACAAAATCTGTGAAACACAAAGCAAAGCATAATAAAATCAGGTATACCTGTATATCTTACTGGTTTTGTTTCTCTGAAGAATACTGACTGATATTATGGAGATTATACAAATGTAATATTACATATACAAGAGCATAAAGTAGATAAATACTACATAAATAAAGTAATGCAACAATAAACATTAACATGAATGTTGGCTAGGCACAGTGGTGCACACCTAAAATCCCAGTGCTTTGGGAGGCCAAGGTGGGAGGACTTTGTAAGGCCAGGATTTGGAGACCATCCTGGACAACATAGCAACACCCCATCACTAAAAAAAAGAAGAAGAAAAAAAAAATTAATGTCCAACCAAACATACTAATTTTCTTTTTTTTTTCCAGGCAATATTAATAGGACCTTATTACTCTGGATAGTTTTATATTACTCTGATCCAATTGAATGACTCAAGACTTGAAAACAAATTACCTAATCTTTAACTATTCAGTACCCAATCTGTTACAGAAAGACGTTAACTTTTGTTTAGCTATTCAACTGCAACCACCAGTTTAAATACCTGAATACTGCAATCACCATCAGTGAAATATTCCACATTTTCAAAATATTATATAAAGGAACTTTAAATTCTATCATTTTTGTTGACAAAGTTAGAAAGAGTATAAAGTTTAAGGAAACATCATCAGAATACATGCAGAGAACTGTAGTTTTTATTTCTTTTACCCCTGGCGTCCCAATATCCCCTTACTCCCAGCCTCATAAGAAAAGGGCAAAGCAGGAAAAGCTGTTAGATTTTGAACAGGTTTTGACCAGAAAAGTTTTATATAGAAAATTTCTCTAAAATCAGCTTTGCTTACATTTGGTAATTCTCAAAACTTTCCCTACCAATAATTCTCCACTGGATGTTTCCTATCTAGATAAAACAGCATTAGTTCAAGAATGAAATATAGACTAATACAGGAACAGAAAACCAAACACCACATGTTCTCACTCATAAGGGGGAGTTGAATAATGAGAACACATGGACACAGGGAGGGGAACATCACGCACAGGGGCCTGTTGGGGGTGGGAAGCAAGGAGAGGCGAGAGCATTAGGACAAATGCCTAATGCATGTGGGGCTTAAAACTTAGATGACAGGTTGATAGGTGCAGCAAACCACCATGGCACATGTACACCTATGCAACAAACCTGCATGCTCTGCACATGTATCACAGAACTTAAAGTAAAATTTTTAAAAAAGAATGAAATATGGAATCCAGGCATGACTTCACCTCCTCCATTACATCTATATTCAGTCTATTATCATAGCCTAATAGAGTAATACTTTCATTTTAAGTGTATAGTGTGAAAAATGTATATATTTTGTAACTATCACCCCGTCAAGATACAGAACATCTCCAACACCCCATAAACTTCTTTCGTAGTCTTCTCTAATCAATCTAGTCTCCCCACTCTCATGCCAAGCAACTATTTTCATATTTCAATCAACATATATTAATTTAGCCTATTCTGAGTTTTTATATAAATTAAATCATACATGATGTATTCTTTCGTGTCTGGCTTCGTGATTCATTCATTTTATTGCTTAAGTGGTATATTACATTGCATTAATATATGTCATTTTCTTCATCCATTCTCCTGTTGTTGAACATTTGAGTTGTTTCCAATTATTGGATATCAGAAATAAAGCTGCGATGAACATTCTTGTACACTTTTTTGTAAACACATGTTTTCATCTCTTAAGTAAATACCAAGACATAGCTCTAACTCAAAAGATATGTATATGTTATGAGAGACTGTTAAATAGTTTCTAATGTGGCTCTTCCATTTTATACCCTTATTTGGAGTATATAAGGATTCCAGTTCCTCTAATTTCTGATGCACAATTATTATAGAATTGTCTTTTCTTAAAATTGTTTTTATAAATTCCTCTTTTGTCACACATCCCTTAAATGTTAACCTTCAAAGAGGTTGACCTCAGTCGTCTTTTCTCCTCTCTCTCAAAAAATGGCTGCATAGATTTTTTAAAAAATTGCTGCATGGCTGGAAACCATCATTCTCAGCAAACTGTCACAAGAACAGAAAACCAAACACCGCATGTTCTCACTCATAGGTGGGAACTGAACAATGAGATCACCTGGACGCAGGAAGGGGAACATCACACACTGGGGCCTGTTGTGAGGTGGGGGGAGGGTGAAGGGATAGCATTGGGAGATATACCTAATGTAAATGAGGAGTTAATGGGTGCAGCACACTAACATGACACATGTATACATGTGTAACAAACCTGCACGTTGTTCACATGTACCCTAGAACATAAAGTATAATTTTAAAAAATTGCTGCATGAACATTTCCATTTTGACTTTAATAGGATTTATAAAAAGGTACAGGCTCCTAAATCTGTATCTCAGCATATTTACAGTCTCATATATTAAATAGTTCTGGATTCTGTGTTTTATTTTAAAATGTTCAAAGAGGCATCTCATGGTTTAATTTGCATTATCCTGATGACTAATTGTGTTATATTTGTTTCTATGCTTATCAGTCATTAGTATAACATGTTCTTTGAAGTGTACTACTTCTGCATATAGCTTTTAAATAATTTTTAAAAGAAAAAATATATTTACTTACATATTTACCAATTTCAGTGCTCTTCCTTCCTATAGGTCTGAGTTTTCATCGACTATAATTTCCCTTTTATTTCAAGAAATGTCTCCAAAATTTATTTGGTTTGTATCTGATGGTTATAAATTCCCCCATTTTTTATTTATCAAAAAATGCCTTTATTATGCCCACATTTTGTAGACTTTTTTAAAATATAGAATTCTAAGTTGACTGATTTTTTTTCTTTCCTCACTTTAAAATTGTTCTAACATTATCTTCTGGTCTCTATTGGTTTGGATAAAAAATCAACTGCCATTCATATTGATGTTCCCCTGTATGCAGTGTATCTTTTTCTAGAGCTGCTTTTATGACTTTCTCTGTCTCTTTGGTGTTCAGCAGTTTGACTCTAGGAGACTTAACTGTGGCTAATTTTGTAGGAATCATATTAGGTGTGCACTTTGCTTTCTGAATCTGTGAATTGATTTTGACAAAAATTGGAAAAGTTTCATCAGTACTTCTTTGACTATTTTTCTGTTTCATTTTTTTTCTCTTCTCTCATTCTTACAACTCCAATTACATGTATATTGGATTAATTGATACTATTTCTTAGGTCATTGAGCCTTTGTTGATTTATATTTTCTGAGCACTTCAGTTTGAAAATTTCCATTTACCTTCAGCTTCACATATTCTTTCTTTTATTAGAGCCAATCTGCTTCTGCTACTGATACCATCTAATAAATACATCCAGTTTTTAAAAATTTTAAGTTTAGGATTTTTTATTTAATTTTTGACACTTTTCTTAGAGTTCCAGAAATTTTCTAACTCATCACTCGATATACTCAGCATATTCCTATCAATCTTTTAGCATGTTTATTCTAGTTGAAGTGTCTTTTTATTATTATTACAATTTAAGTTATGGGTACATGTGCACAATGTGCAGTTTTGATACATAGGTATAGAAGTGCCACGTTGGTTTGCTGCACTCATCAACTCATCATTTACATTAGGAATTACTCCTAATGCTATCCCTCCAGCAGCCTCCCACTCCCTGACAGGCCCTGGTGGGTGATGTTCCCCACCCTGTGTCCAAGTGATCTCATTGTTCAATTCCCACCTATGAGTGAGAACACACAGTGTTAGGTTTTCTGTCCTTGCAATAGTTTGCTGAGAAAGATGGTTTCCAGCTTCATCCAAGTCCCTGCAAAGGACATGAAATCATCCTTTTTTATGGCTGCATAGTATTCCATGGTGTCTATGTGCCATATTTTCTAAATCCAGTCTATCACTGATGGACATTTGGGTTGGTTCAAAGTCACTATTGTGAATAGTGCCGTAATAAACATACGAGTGCATGTGTCTTTATAGTAGCATGATTTATAATCCTTTGGGTATATACCCAGTAATGGGATGACTAGTCAAATGGTATTTCTAGCCCTAGATCCTTGAGGAATTGCCACACTGTCTTCCACAATGCTTGAACTAGTTTACAGTTCCACCAACAGTGTAAAAGCATTCCTATTTCTCCACATCCTCTCCAGCACCTGCCGTTTCCTGACTTTTTAACGATTGCCATTCTAACTGGCGTGAAATGGTATCTCATTGTGGTTTTGATTTGCATTTCTCTGATGATCAAGTGATGATGAACATTTTTTTATGTGTCCGTTGGCTGCGTAGATGTCTTCTTTTGACAAGCGCCTATTTATATCCTTTGCCCACTTTTTAATGGGGTTGTCTTTCTCTTGTAAATTTGTTTGAGTTCTTTGTAGATTCTGGATATTAGCGCTCTGTAGGAAGGGTAGATTGCAAAAATTTTCTTCTGTTCTGTAGGTTGCCTGTTCACTGCGATGGTAGTTTCTTTTGCCATGCAGAAGCTCTTTAGTTTAATTAGATCCCATTTGTCTATTTTAGCTTTTGTTGCCATTGCTTTTGGTGTTGTAGTCATGAAGTCCTTGCCCATGCCTTTGTCCTGAATGGTATTGCCTAGGGTTTCTTCTAGGGTTCTTATGGTTTTAGGTCTAACACTTAAGTCTTTAATCCATCTTGAATTAATTTTTGTATTAGGTGTAAGGAAGGGATTCAGTTTCAGCTTTCTACATGTGGCTAGCCAGTTTTCCCAGCACCATTTATTAAATAGGGAATCCTTTCCCCATTTCTTGTTTTTGTCAGGTTTGTCAAAGATCAGACAGTTGTAGATGTGTTGTATTATTTCTGAGGGCTCTGTTCTGTTCTGTTGGTCTATATATCTGTATGAGTAGGAGTACCATGCTGTTTTGGTTACTGTAGCCTGGCAATATAGTTTGAAGTCAGGTAGCGTGATGCCTCCAGCTTTGTTCTTTTGGGTTAGGATTGTCGTGGCCATGCGGGCTCTTTTTTGAGTCCGTATCAACTTTAAAATAGTTTTTTGCAATTCTGTGAAGAAAATCATTGGTAGTTTGATGGCGATGGCATTGAATCTATAAATTACTTTGGGCAGTATGGCCATTTTCACGATATTATATTCTTCCATTTGTTTGTGTCCTCTTTTATTTCATTGAGCAGTGGTTTGTAGTTCTCCTTGAAGAGGTCCTTCACATCCCTTGTAATTTGGATTCCTAGATATTTTATTCTCTTTGTAGCAATTGTGAATGGGAGTTCACTCATGATTTGGCTCTCTGTCGGTTCTTGGTGTATAAGAATACTTGTGATTTTTGCACATTGATTTTGTATCTTGAGACTTTGCTGATGTTGCTTAGCAGCTTAAGGAGATTTGGGGCTGTGATGATGGTGTTTTCTAAATATGCAATCATGTCATCTGCAAACAGGGACAATTTAACTTCTTCTTTTCCTAATTGAATACCTTTTATTTCTTTCTCTTGCCTGAATCCCCTAGCCAGAACTTCCAACACTCCTATGTTGAATAGGAGTGGTGAGAGAGGGCATCCTTGTCTTCTGCCGGTTTTCAAAGGGAATGCTTCCAGTTTTTCCCATTCAGTATGATATTGGTTGTGGGTTTGTCATAAATAGTTCTTGTAATTTTGAGATACATTCTATCAATACCTAGTTTATTGAGAGTTTTTAGCATGAAAGGGTGTTGAATTTTGTTGAAGGCCTTTTCTGCATCTGTTGAGATTATCATGTGGTTTTTGTCATTGGTTTTGTTTATGTGATGTATTACGTTTATTGATTTGTGTATGTTGAACAAGACTTGTATCCCAGGGACAAAGCCAACTTGATTGTGGTGGATATGCTTTTGGATGTACTGCTGGATTCAGTTTGTCAGTATGTTATTGAGGATTTTTGCATCAATTTTCATCAGGCATATTGGTCTAAAATTCTCTTTTTTTGGTCTCTGCTAGGCTTCAGTATCAGGATGATATTGGCCTCATAAAATGAGTTAGGGAGGATTCCCTCTTTTTCTATTGATTGGAATAGTTTCAGAAGGAATGGTAACAGTTCCTCTTTGTAACTCTGGTAGAATTCGGCTGTGAATCAGTCTGGTCCTGGACTTTTTTTGGTTAGTAGGCTCCTAATCATTGTCTCAATTTCAGAGCCTGTTATTGATCTATCTGGAGATTCAACTTCTTCCTGGTTTAGTCTTGGGAGAGTGTATGTGTCCAGGAATTTATCCATTTATTCCAGATTTTCTAGTTTATTTGCATAGAGATGTTTACAGTATTCTCTGATGGTAGTTTATATTTCTGTGGGATCAATGGTGATATCCCCTTTATCATTTTTTATTTTGTCTACCTGATTCTTCTCTCTTTTCTTCTTTACTAGTCTTGCAAGCGGTATATCAATTTTGTTGATCTTTTAAAAAAAACAGCTCCTGGATTCATTAATTTTTTGAAGGGTTTTTTGTGTCTCTCTCTATTTGGTTCTGCTCTGATCTTAGTTATTTCTTTCCTTCTGCTAACTTTTGAATTTGTTTGCTCTGGCTTCTCTACTTCTTTTAATTGTGAGGTTAGGGTGTCAATTTCAGATCTCTCCTGTTTTCTCTTGCAGGCATTTAGTGCTGTAAATTTCCCTCTACACACTGCTTTAAATGCATCCCATTTGTCTTTGTCTTTGTCGTTTGTCATTGTCTTTGTCATTTGTCTTTGTCTTTGTTCTCATTGGTTTCAAAGAACATCCTTATTTCTTCCTTCATTTTGTTATTTACCCAGTAGTCATTCAGGAGCAGGTTGTTCAGTTTCCATGTAATTGTGTGGTTTTGAGTGAGTTTCTTAATCCTGAGTTCTAATTTGATTGCACTGTGGTCTGAGGGACATTTTGTTGTGGTTTCTGTTCTTTCACATTTGCTGAGGAGTGCTTTACTTCCAATTATGTGATTAATTTTAGAATAAGTGTGATGTGGTGCTGAGAAGAATGTATATTCTGTTGATTTGAGGTGGAGAGCTCTGTGGATGTCTATTAGGTCCACCTGGTCCAGAGCTGAGTTCAAGTCCTGGATATCCTTGTTAACCTTCTGTCTCATTGATCTGTCTAATGTTGACAGTGGGGTGTTAAAATCTCCCATTATTATTGTGTGGGAGTCTAAGTCTCCTTGTAGGTCTCTGAGAACTGCTTTATGAATCTGGGTGCTCCTGTACTGTGTGCATATAAATTTAGGATAGTTAGCTCTTCTCGTTGAATTGATCCCTTTACCATTATGTAACGGCCTTCTTTGTCTTTTTTGATCTTTGTTGGTTTAAAGTCTCTTTTATCAGAGACTAGGATTGCAACTCCTGCTTTTTTTGTTTCGTTTTGTTTTCCATTTGCTTCGTAGATATTCCTCCATCCCTTTATTTTGAGCCTATATGTGTCTTTGCACATGAGATGGGTCTCCTGAACACAGCACATTGATGTGTCTTGACTCTTCATCCAATTTGCCAGTCTGTGTCTTTTAATTGGGTCATTTAGCCCATTTACATTTAAGGTTAATATTGTTATGTGTTAATTTTATCCTGTCATTTTGATGTTCGCTGGTGCTACCTTCAGAAGCTCTTGTAAGGCAGGCCTGGTGGTGACAAAATCTCACAACTTTTGCTTGTCTGTAAAGGATTTTATTTCTCCTTCACTATGAAGCTTAGTTTGGCTGGATATGAAATTCTGGGTTGAAAATTCTTTTCTTTAAGAATGTTGAATATTGGCCCCCACTCTCTCTGGCTTGGAGGGTTTCTGCTGAGAGATCTGCTGTTTGTCTGATGGGCTTCCCTTTGTGGGTAACTCGACCTTTATCTCTGGCTTCTCTTAACACTTTTTCCTTCATTTTAACCTTGGAGTATCTGACAATTAGGCCTCTTGGGGTTGCTCTTCTCGAGAAGTATCTTTGTTGTGTTCTCTGTATTTCCTGAATTTGAACATTGGCCTGCCTTGCTAGGTTGGGGAAGTTCTCCTGGATAATAACCTGAAGAGTGTTTTCCAACTTGGTTCCATTCTCCCCATCACTTTTAGGTACACCAATCAAATGTAGATTTGGTCTTTTCACATAGTCCCATATTTCTTGGAGGCTTTGCTCATTTCTTTTTACTCTTTTTTTCTCTAACCTTGTCTTCTCACTTTATTTCATTAATTTGATCTTCAATCACTGATATCCTTTCTTCCACTTGATTGAATCAGCTATTGAAGCTTGTGCATGCATCACAAAGTTCTCATGTAATGATTTTAAGTTCCATCAGGTCATTTAAGGTCTTCTCTACACTGTTTATTCTAGTTAGCCATTTGTCTAATCTTTTTTCAAGGTTTTTAGCTTCCTTGCAATGGGTTTGAACATCTTCCTTTAGCTCAGAGAAGTTTGTTAGTACCGAACTTCTGTAGCCTACTTCTGTCAACTCATCAAAGTCACTCTCCATCCAACTTTGTTCTGTTGTTGGCAAGGAGCTGCAATCCTTTGGAGGAAAAGAGGTGCTCTGATTTTTAGAATTTTCACCTTTTCAGCTCTGATTTCCCCCCATCTTTGTGGTTTTATCTACCTTTGGTCTTTGATGTTGGTAACCTACAGATGGGGTTTTGGTGTAGGTGACCTTTTTGTTGATGTTGATGCTATTCCTTTCTGTTTATTAGTTTTCCTTCTAACAGACAGGTCCCTCTGTTGCAGGTCTGTTGGGGTTTGCTGGAGGTCCACTCCAGACACTGTTTGCCTGGGTATCACTGGCGGAGGCTGCAGAACAGCAAATATTTCAGAACAGCAAATATTGCTGCCTGATCCTTCCTCTGGAAGCTTCATACCAAAGGCGCAGCTGCCTACCTGAGGTGTCTGTCGGCTCCTACGGGGAGGTGTCTCCTAGTTAGGCTACATGGGGGTCAGGAATCCACTTGTGGAGGCAGTCTGTCCATTCTCAGAGCTCAAATGTGGTGCTAGGAGAACCACTGCTCTCTTCAGAGCTGTTGGACAGGGATGTTTAAGTCTGCAGAAGTTGTCTGCTGCCTTTTGTTCAACTATGCCCTGCCCACAGAGGTGGAGTCTAGAGGCAGTAGGCCTGGTTGAGCTGTGGTGGGCTCCACCGAGTTCGAGCTTCCCAGACATTTGTTTACCTACTCAAGCCTCAAGAATGGCAGACACCCCTCCCCTAGCCAGGCTGCAGTCTCACAGATCCATCTCAGACTGCTGCGCTAGCAGTGAGCTAGGTTCTGTGGGCATCAGAGCCACTAAGCCAGGCATGGGAGATAATCGTCTTGTCTACCGGTTGCTAGGACCTTGGGAAAAGCACAGTATTTGAGCAGGGAGTCCCATTTTTCCAGGTAGTCTGTTACAGCTTTCCTCGACAAGGAAAGGGAAATCCCCAGACCCCTTGCATTTCTGGGTGAGGCAATGACCCACCCTGCTTCAGTTCACCCTCCATGGGCTGAACCCACTGTCCAATCAGTCTGAATGAGACGAACTAGGTACCTCAGTTGGAAATGCAGAAATCACTGGTCTTCTGTGTCAATCATGCTGGGAGCTATAAACCAGAGCTCTTCCTATTGAGCCATCTTGGAATGGTTGGAGCCCGGATGAAGTTTTTATCTGCTGATTTCAATATGTAGGTTGTCTATGGATCTATACTGAATGATTTTTGCTCTCAAGTACAGGTCACATTCACTTGCTTCTGTCATATATGTAGGGTTTTTGTTTTGTTTTAGTTTTACTTTGGACTGTATGCTTGACTTTGTAAATGATAAGATAGAAACCCTGTATTCTTTCATCTTCCTCTGAAGAGTGTTGCATTGCTCATATTGTTCTTGTGGAGGTTTTTGTTTTGTTTTGTTTTGTATTATCTTTTTTAAAAAAAATTATTTGCATATTTTTAAGTACCACCAGAGCACTGTTGCTACATGAATATATTGTGTAGTGATAGATCTGGACTTTTAGTGTAACTATCAGCCAAATAAAGTACAATGTGACCATTAAGTCAGTTCTCACCCCTCAGCCCTCTCCCACAATCCCACTTTTCTGAGTATTATTCCGTACTCTATGTCCTTGTATACACATTATTTAGCTTCCACTAGTAAGTGAGGACATGTGGTATTTCATTTTCTGTTTCTGTATCCAACTGAATAATCCATTTAGAAGATTGATGGTACATCAAACCCAACCTATTCAAAACCTAACTTATTTATCTCTTTTTATGTGTTCCTCACTTTTATTTAATCCCTCAGCTGATGATCATCAATCACTCAGTTATCCAAGCAATCAATCTAAGACTCATCCTATTTTTTTCTTGTGCCTTCTCTTCCACATCAAATGGTCATTTACTTTTTCCTTCTTGTAATGTCCTTGAATAAATATCTTCCACTTCTTTTTCTTTTCCTTAGTTTCATTTCTCATTCTCCTAGAGTGTTACGGTAGCCTCTTACTTACAGTCCCTATTCCCAGTATTTTTCCTCTTCAAGATATCTCCCTCAGTGACCCTATAATGTTCTTTAAAGTAGCTTTCAAAGTTTAAAAAAAAAAACCCACAGTAAAAAAAAAAAAATACATTATATACCATAAATCAGTCTACACACACACACACACACACAACTGAAACAAGAGTTTAATAAAATGATTTTTAACTTGTTTACATGAGGAACATACTGAAATTTTCAATTTTCTTTCACGGATGTTATATTTTAACTAGTTTTTTACATGTCTTTCATTCTATTCTAATTTATATCTCTTAAATTCAAGTAGTGACCCACAAAATTCATTTCTCAATGAAAAGAGAAAGATTTAAATAGTGGCAGAATAATAACAATCTAGAAAATGAAATGAACTGCTCAGTGCATTACTCTTACTCATTTGAAGGTTTAAAATATTTTAAAATAAAATATTGGGGAAAATTATTTTTCTGAAACATTTTCTTCCTCATTGGCTCCTAAGCTCCATTAGAGCAAGGATGATGCATTTTAAATTCTTAGGTGTTGGACACCTACCATAATGATTGCCCTATAATAGGTAATCAATAAATACTTGTTTTTCAAAGAATATGCATTTGACTAGTTCCTAATATATTTGGGAGAACAAGAAGGAATTGTGTTTTGAAAGGAATAAGATCAGAGGACTCCATTCTAGAAAAAGAAAGGCTAATTTGTATGAACAATTGAAAGTTGTTACAATGAAGTTCACTGGACAACTGCCCAATACCTTCTGTTGCTATTGTTTATAATATAATTTTGCACCAGTGGATAAAAATATGACTTAATATGAAATATTTATGCCAGAATTTTGTATGAAAAGCATTCTTTTTCAGTTACATAAAAAAATACAATTTTCAGCAATTAAGGCCAATCCTTATCCATGTGCAAACATGTAGGCAATCCATGAGACTCAGTTTTCATACCTTTGGTGTATAACTAAATGTATTTAAAATATTCAGTTTAATATGTTGACTTCATACTATTAAATGTTGTGTTGTGCACATTGCAGATAGTAAATAATTGTCAGCTGTATTGAAGGAATATTTCTCTCTTAGCCATGTTTTTATCTTCAAAGAAAATAAAAATTGCTAGTTTTTTAGGACAATCTCCCTTTACAGATTATTTTAACAGTGAATTTGAGTAACTGAGGAAGAGAATAAACAGTTTTCATTGAACATTCTCAAGTTATTAGATACGTCTGAAATGACCTTTGTAGTTCATTTCAAGGTGAAGCTGTCAACTCTGGATTTGTGGAAGGTTTGCATTATTTTCTTCAGGAAAGTACTTTGATAGAAAAACCCAACAAAAAGAAGCTATATATTTCTTATGTTGATTCGTCTTTCCTGCACAGAACTGGATTCTAGTGAGCACTTTTTGTTTTCTTGATTTTTGGCTCTCATTTGTGTCGGCTCATAGGTAGTTTTGGTCGAGCCAGGAGGTTGTTGCCTAAATCTGTGACTATCCTGTTACTAAAATTCTAGCCACCACGAGGCAGTAGAAATAATGAAGTCAAGGATGGATAGCTCCAAGCTAAATGAGTTAGGAAGAACTATAGATTTCACAGATAAGACTGTGTTTAGATATTTAAATCTTCCTCTTTATTAGTTGTAAGTGGACAAATCAGACTTTCTGAGTCTCAATTTTCATCTCTAAAGGGAATTGTCTCTGGAATTGAGAATACAATGAAATGAAAGGTATAAAGGCACTAATCATGTGTCTGACATCATTAATGGTGGTCTCTGCAGCATCAGAGGCATTGGCTCAGGATATCCTTTAAGTGTAGCTTTCAGTAGACCAGACTTCTTGCTGCCACCCATTTTCAGGGGTCCTCAGATACGTAGGTTCACTGGCTAATCTGAAGGTGTATGACAGCCACTTAAGTAGTAACTGGAATAAGATAGGGGATTAATATGTTAATTAAATCTGAATGTAAGTAGGCGAATTCTGAAACCAAGCAGTGTCAGGTAGGGGTAATTATTCTTTCTGGTTGGCAATCTGGTTATGTGACCTCCACACAACCTCCCAGTATTGTCTAACAAGCTGTAATCCTGTAATCCTGGCTGAACTTATGCAGTGCAACCTGGGGTTGCCTTCTTGTGTGAATCTTAATTCAACTGGCAAGAATGCAAAATATAGAAAAGACTAACA
>NW_012109108.1:568748-570631 GCF_000951045.1 Mandrillus leucophaeus
CTACGTTGTCAACTAGTCTTTTGTTTAAATATATTTGAATGAAACCTCTCTTTCATTATAAAAATTGTTTTTAAAATAATAGCTAATGAAATTATTTAAAATTTTTGCCATCCCTCTGTGATTTACTAAGTGGACTTTCCCCTAACTCATTTCATGTTCTATGTTTTGTGGTTAGGAACTGATTAATTCTGAATTCCAGTTACACAGTTTACAGATTTGTAATCTTAAATACCTAACTTCCTAAGCACATTTTCTTCACCTGTAAAATGGGGTAATTTTATAATTTATCCTATGTACATCTATGGTGAATGTGTGTGCATGTACATATACACTTGTTTGTGTGTGGGGGAGGGGTGTGTATATAAAAAAGTGCTTGTCGGTTTCATAAGCATTTTGACAATGTTACCTTAAATAATGTACACCTAGCAGGTCATTATCTAATTATATGAATCCCTTAGGATTTAGTGTAATTAGAATCTTTGTTAAATGCAAAAAAAAGACTTCTCATACTTAGATAATTCAAAGATAAAAACAATGGGACAAAAACTTAAAAGTCTGGACAATTAATGTGGTGAGATCAGATATATACCCAAAGGAGACTAGCAGTTGAAGTTTGTACTTTTGACATCAACACACTGCCATATAGAAAGCATCATTTTTTTTTAAATTGTTGCTGCTGTGTGGCAAATAGGAAAACATGTTATTGTCATTTTAATGTGGAAAAAACTAAATGTTTCGCTGGGCATGGTGGCTCACATCTGTAATTCTAGCACTTTGGGAGGCCGAGGTGGGTGGACCATGAGGTCAAGAGTTCAAGACCAGCCTGGCCAAGATGGTGAAACTCCATCTCTACTAAAAACACAAAAATTAGCTGGGCATGGTGGCAGATGCCTGTAATCCCAGCTACTCTGGAAGCTGAGACAGAGAATTGCTTAATACCAGGAGGCAAAGTTTGCAGTGAGCTGAGATCATGCCACGACACTCCAGCCTGGGCAACAGAGTGAGAATCCTTCTCAAAAAAAATAAATAAATAAACTAAATGATTGTAAAAGGTTAAGAGATTTGTCCAAGTTAAATGTAGATGGGCATGATTCAGATCCATATGCATGACTCCTCAGGCCTCTCTCTTAAACTCTGCAAAAGAAGCTTGTAACTGGGAAAAATATCTACTCAGTGGAGTCACAGGAAGACTGTCGACAGAGCTCTGTGTAATACAGACATGGCACCAGTACAGTAAACCATGTTTTATATCAAAATACTTATAGTCTAGTCAAACATTATAGAAAATATATATGATAGTGTATAGAAAGGGGTCTTTAATTTTTGGTGGATTTATATTTAAAGCAATATTAGTTTTAAATGGAGATATTATATATTTTGCAAAGAGAAGTTTAGGAAAAGGTTACATAGGCAATTTGTAATATATGCAAAATATAGACCTTTCTACCACTTAAGCCATATGAGGTATATAAAATTATAAATAAAACAATATACATTCAAATAATACTGGTAAAATCATATGTTATGAGTGTGGGGGACAGTTAATAAGCAGGGCTTCACAACTGTTGCTCTTCAGGCTTCAAGCTATGATATAAATGAAAAAAAAAAAAAAAGGCACTAAGAAATGTCCAAGACAGGTACTGAGGAGCTTAAATCCTTCACTCAATATTTATGAAGCACATAGTTGGTGCCAATGTAAGCCGAGCCCATTTCAGTGAGCAGTACGGTGGACATAGGGCTGTCTGGTAGTGGCTCTGGCAGTGGTTAGTAAGAAATCTGGGCATGAGAACTCTGCAACTACTTCCCTTTTTACAGCTGGGGCCAAGTGTGCCCTAGAGATTCAGGAATTGACACCTCTTCAGATTCTACAACATTGACACACA
>NW_012109108.1:574739-576006 GCF_000951045.1 Mandrillus leucophaeus
AAAAAAAAAAAAAAAAATCAATTTCCTTGAGTTTCTGCCTGTATTCCGTCACTGTTCAATGCCTTCAAAGTGTTGTTTTTCATATTTTGTCCAGAGTTTATCATTATTAGTAACAGAAAGTTTTAGGTCAATATAAGCTTCGTCATTACCAAAGGATGCAAGTCTATATTCTGAAGGTTTTCTCTCATGAGTATCTCTTCAGTCTCTTTCTCTTTATCTTCATTGTCACAACTCTCCTAAAGGTCATCCTCCTTGCTTGGGAGGATCAAGATATACAATGCTTCATGTTCAGTCTTCTAACATAGAATGATCCATTCAGAAACGGAAGCCTAACCATGTTCCTCCCTTCATTAAAACCATTCAATATCTTCCAATTGGTCTCTGTTTAAATTTCAAATTGTTTTATTTGGCTTAAAAGGTCCATAATCACTTGGTCCTGGTGATAAATGGTCTGCCATTTACCTTCGTTGATTATTACACTCTAGCCAAAGTAAATTCCTTTATGCTCCGTGGAATATGCCTTGTACCTGTGATCTCCAAAATTTCACACTCTGTTCCCTCTGTCTGGAGCATTGCTCTTGATCCTCTTAATTTGGCTGATGCCTTATTGACTTTCACATCTTTGCTTTTGTGTATTTCTATAGTACTGAACTTCCTCAGTCATTTCACATAGAAATTCTATTGTTATTTTTGTTCAATTTGTCTAAGAAGCTTTGTAGCCTCTTATGGCTCTAGGAAGGTACGGACGATGTCTTCCCTGAATACTGTATTACAGTGCTATGCCTAGTGCCTGGCATATAATTAAAACACGATAAATGTTTAATGAATTAACAAATATAAACTACTTTGGAAACAACCTGATTCTATCCATAATTTCGAAACTTAAATGGCAAAGGTCAACAGCTGGCCAGTCACGAACTAATTTATAAGTCTTACAAATCATAAGACATGAAAAGTCTACCAAAACAATTTCTATATCATATCAAATTTTATTAAGAATTGTGTTGGGAAGCCGAGCCGAGCAGATCATGTGGTCAAGAGATTGAAACCATCCTGCCCAACACGGTGAAAACTGGTATCTACTAAAAATACAAAAATTAGCTGGGGAGCGTGGCGGTGGACACTTCCAGTCCCAGCTATTCAGGAGACTGAGGCAGGAGAATCGCTTGAACCCAGGAGGCGGAGGCTGCAGTGAGCCAAGATCGCACCACTGCACTCCAGCCCAGTGACAGAGCGAGACTTCATCTAAAAAATAAAAATAAAAAAA
>NW_012109108.1:580817-582417 GCF_000951045.1 Mandrillus leucophaeus
ATCCTGGCTGAACTTATGCAGTGCAACCTGGGGTTGCCTTCTTGTGTGAATCTTAATTCAACTGGCAAGAATGCAAAATATAGAAAAGACTAACAATGTAAAAGTTACAACTACAAAAATCCCCTCTGCAAATTCTTCAGCACATGATTGTCCTTAAAAGGCAAGGGCAATTGAAGGAACAGCAACCAGGATGTTTTACTGGAAAGAAAAGTTGTGAGTGGCTTCATAGGAAAGAGGTTGGACATGTTATATGAAAAAGTCATACGTTTATTTGGGGGGATTCAGATGGAAGAAGTAAAAACTAATTTATTGAGGTATTAAATTACTCTATAAGAAACACTTTTTAAAGAATGAAAACATCCATCTATGCAGATATTCAAGGAGTGGATAGATAACCAGAGGCTTAATTACAGCAGAGGGGATTTTTGTGTAGTCATTGGAATTTATTAAATGAACTCTCTGTAATTCCCCTTTCAACTATAATATCCTCAGACTGGGTGTTACAGGGATGAGAATTATCTACTGGAAGAGGTTAAGCAACTTACTAAATACAAAGGCACCATTATCATTAAAGGATTAGACATTAGTACTAGGGAAATGCCCACTATGGGAAGGCTTAGCAGTGGACTAACTCACTATTATATCAGTAAGAGAGCAGAAATATTTTATTTCATGTCTTTTGGCCTATAGATTTTGCAAAAATTCAAAACATGCATACTTTTTAGGCAATCGTCCTTCTCTTCTGTGAATTGGAAACCATGATAAATGATCTGACCTTTACCAGGCTCGCATATATGTCAATACTAAGGAGCAATTTTTAATTTTAAAAAGGATTTGAGAGACTTTCTAAGAGAATAAACACAAAACAATCCATGAATTCTTATTCCGTACTCTATGCCCATGTGTACACATTATTGAGTTTCTACTAATAGGTGAGGACATGTGGTATTTCATTTTCTGTTTCTGAGTTGCTTCACTTAAGAAAATGGCCTGCAGTTTATTTTACTTATTCATATTCTTATTTAACTTTTACCCTTAGTGCTAGGGCAAAACTCAATTCTATCAACATGGTGTTTGCAGTTACAAGGTTGCTTTTCTGGTAAAAAGCCCGGGATGTTTATCAGATTCAATAAAAAGCCAAGGTTGCTTATCAGGTTCAATAAAAAGCCAGGAATGCTTATCAGTTTCCTCCAGTTAGGTAGGATTCTAACTGCTTGCTCATCTCCACTGCAAAAGGAACTGCTGAAATGACTGCTCAGTTTTTTTTTTTAGTTTTCCAGCTATTGGTTTCCCCTGGGATCCATAATATCTTGTCTTGCATGTGCATAATTTATGGGTCAGCCAAGGATTTGGAAGAAATACATACACAGATTTCAAGGCTCCTAATTCAGAAGTTCTCGCCTTTATGGGACTTTCTCCCTCAGCCATTCCCAAACTCTCTCTTTTGATGCCTCAGGCTAAAAAGACTGTGACTTCCTTCTTGAAGTTTCTGCCCTCACACTCTGAAGTCGGGAAATGCCTACAAAGGGAAACACAAATAAATGTTTATCTGACATTTCTCTCAAAAATCAATTTCCTTTTTTTTTTTTTTTTTTTTTTT
>NW_012109108.1:588677-592712 GCF_000951045.1 Mandrillus leucophaeus
TAGATGGGCATGATTCAGATCCATATGCATGACTCCTCAGGCCTCTCTCTTAAACTCTGCAAAAGAAGCTTGTAACTGGGAAAAATATCTACTCAGTGGAGTCACAGGAAGACTGTTGACAGAGCTCTGTGTAATACAGACATGGCACCGTACAGTAAACCATGTTTTATATCAAAATACTTACAGTCTAGTCAAACATTATAGAAAATATATATGATAGTGTATAGAAAGGGGTCTTTAATTTTTGGTGGATTTATACTTAAAGCAATATTAGTTTTAAATGGAGATATTATATATTTTGCAAAGAGAAGTTTAGGAAAAGGTTACATAGGCAATTTGTAATATATGCAAACTATAGACCTTTCTACCACTTAAGCCATATGAGGTATATAAAATTATAAATAAAACGATATACATTCAAATAATACTGGTAAAATCATATGTTATGAGTGTGGGGGACAGTTAATAAGCAGGGCTTCTCAACTGTTGCTCTTCAGGCTTCAAGCTATGATATAAATGAAAAAAAAAAAAAAAAAAAAAAAGCACTAAGAAATGTCCAAGACAGGTACTGAGGAGCTTAAATCCTTCACTCAATATTTATGAAGCACATAGTTGGTGCCAACGTAAGCCGAGCCCATTTCAGTGAGCAGTACGGTGGACATAGGGCTGTCTGGTAGTGGCTCTGGCAGTGGTTAGTAAGAAATCTGGGCATGAGAACTCTGCAACTACTTCCCTTTTTACAGCTGGGGCCAAGTGTGCCCTAGAGATTCAGGAATTGACACCTCTTCAGATTCTACAACATTGACACACAGGGTTCTAATTATTTTGTAGGAATCCACAGATGCTAAGTTGACTTTTAGTTGAACGCATAATGTTAGGAGAGGCTTTAATGAGAATTCATGGATTAATTTGTATTTATTCTCTTAGAAAGTCTCTCACAGGCTTTTTAAAATTAAAAATTGCTCCTTAGTATTGACATATATGCGAGCCTGGTAAAGGTCAGATCATTTATCATGGTTTCCAATTCACAGCAGAGAAAGATGATTGCCTAAAAGATATGCATGCTTTGAATTTTTGCAAAATCTATAGGCCAAAGACATGAAATAAAATATTTCTGCTCTCTTATTGTAATAGTGAGTTAGTCCACTGCTAAGCCTTCCCATAGTGGGCATTTCCCTAGTACTAACGTCTAATCCTTTAATGATAATGGTGCCTTTGTATTTAGTAAGTTGCTTAACCTCTTCCAGTAGATAATTCTCATCCCTGTAACACCCAGTCAGAGAATATTATGGTTGAAAGGGGAATTACAGAGAGTTCATTTAATAAATTCCAATGACTACACAAAAATCCCCTCTGCTGTAATTTAGCCTCTGGTCATCTATTCACTCCTTGAATATCTGCATAGATGGATGTTTTCATTCTTTAAAAAGTGTTTCTTATAGAGTAATTTAACACCTTGATAAATTAGTTTTTACTTCTTCCATCTGAATCCCCCCAAATAAACGTATGACTTTTTCATATAACATGTCCAATCTCTTTCCCATGAAGCCACTCACAACTTTTCTTTCCAGTAAAACATCCTGGTTGCTGTTCCTTCGATTGCCCTTGCCTTTTAAGGACAATCATGTGCTGAAGAATTTGCAGAGGGGATTTTTGTAGCTGTAACTTTTACATTGTTAGTCTTTTCTATATTTTGCATTCTTGCCAATTGAATTAAGATTCACACAAGAAAACAACAGCAGCTTGTACTGCATAAATTCAGCCAGGATTACAGTTAGTTAGACAATACTGGGAGGTTGTGTGGAGGTCACATAACCAGAATGACAACCAGAAAGAATATTACCCCTACCTGATACTGCTTGGTTTGGACTTCGCCTACTTACATTCAGATTTAATTAACATAATAAGCCCCTATCTTATTCCAGTTACTACTTAAGTGGCTTTCATATACCTTCAGATAAGCCAGTGAACCTACGTATCTGAGGACCCCTGAAAATGGGTGGCAGCAAGAAGTCTGGTCTACTGAAAGCTACACTTAAAGGATATCCTGAGCCAATGCCTCTGATGCTGCAGAAACCACCATTAATGATGTCAGACACATGATTAGTGCCTTTATACCTTTCATTTCATTGTATTCTCAATTCCAGAGACAATTCCCTTTAGAGATGAAAATTGAGACTCAGAAAGTCTGATTTGTCCACTTACAACTAATAAAGAGGAAGATTTAAATATCTAAACACAGTCTTATCTGTGAAATCTATAGTTCTTCCTAACTCATTTAGCTTGGAGCTATCCATCCTTGACTTCATTACTCCTACTGCCTCATAGTGGCTAGAATTTTAGCAACAGGATAGTCACAGATTTAGGCAACAACCTCCTGGCTTGATCAGAACTATCTGTGGGCCAACACAGATAGGAGACAAAGATCAAGAAAGGAAAAAATGCTCACTGGAATCCAGTTCTATACAGGAAAGATGAACCAACATAAAAAATGTATAGCTTCTTTTTGTTGGATTTTTCTATCAAAGTACTTTTCTGAGGAAAATAATACAAACCTTCCACAAATCCAGAGCTGACAGCTTCACCTTGAAAATGAACCACAAAGGTCATTTCAAGTGTAACTAATAACTACGGAATGTTCAATGAAAACTGTTTATTCTCTTCCTCAGTTACTCAAATTCACTGTTAAAATAATCTGTAAAGGGAGATTGTCCTGAAAAACTAGCAATTTTTATTTTCTTTGAAGGTAAAAACATGACTAAGAGAGGAATATTCCTGCAATACAGCTGACAATTATTTACTATCTGCAATGTGCATGACACAACATTTAATATTATGAAGTCAACATATTAAATTAAATATTTAAATACCTTTAGTTATACACCAAAGGTATGAAAACTGAGTCTCATGGATTGCCTACATGTTTGCACGTGGATAAGGATCGACCTTAATTTCTGAAAACTCTTTTTTTTTAATGTAACTGAAAAAAGAATTCTTTTCATACAAAATCCTGGGATATTTTCATATTAAGTCATATTTTTATCCATTGGGACAAAATTATATTACAAACAATAGCAACAGAAAGTATTGGGTAGTTGTCCGGTGAACTCCATTATAACAACTTTCAATTGTTCATACAAATTAGCCTTTCTTTTTCTAGAATGGAGTCCTCTGATCTTATTCCTTTCAAAACACAATTCCTTCTTGTTTTTCCAAGTATATTAGGAACTAGTCAAATGCATATTTTTGCACAACAAATATTTATTAATTACCTATTATGGGGCAATCATTATGCTAGGTATCCAACACCTAAGAATTTAAAATGCATCATCCTTGCCCTAATGGAGCTTAGAAGCCAATGAGGAAGAGAATGTTTCAGTAAAATAATTTTCCCCAATATTGTATTTTTAAAAATTTAAACCTTCAAGTGAGTAAGAATAATACAATGAGCAGTTTATTTCGTTTTCTAGATTGTTATTATTCTGCCACTATTTAAATCCTTCTCTTTCCATTGAGAAATGAATTTTGTGGGTCACTACTAGAATTTAAGAGATATAAATTAGAATAGAATGAAAGACATGTAAGAAACTAGATTTGAACATACCTGAAAAAAATTGAAAATTTCAGTATGTTCCTCATGTAAACAAGGTAAAAATTATTTTGTTAAATCCTCGTCCTAGTTGTGTGTATATGTGTGTTTGTGCAGACTGAGTTATGACATATAATGCATTTTTTACTGTGGCTTTTATTTTTAAAACTTTGAAAGCCACTTTAAGGATCATTATACCATTGCTGTGGAGGATAGCTTGAAGAGGAAAATACTGGTGACAGGGACTCTATATAAGAGGCTACTATAACACTCTAGGAGAGAATGAGAAACCAAACGAAGGAAAAGACAAAGAAGATGGAAGAGATTTATTCCAGAGCATTATGAGAAGGAAAAAGTTAATGACTATTTGATGTGGAAGAGAAGGCACAAGAAAAAAACAGGATGAGTCTTAGATTGATTGCTTGGATAACTGAGTGATTGATGAT
>NW_012109108.1:593032-603370 GCF_000951045.1 Mandrillus leucophaeus
TTCAGTGGCAATTGCCAACCTCCATTAGAGCAATTTCAGATAAAAGAAATTGAAGTAAAATACATTGAAAGATAGGTTTTAGGCAAGGAAATGGATAATACACACACACACACACACACACAGACACACACACACACACACACACATCTGTCATCCCCAGCCCTGGGGAAATGTACTGTGAGCCCCAAATTGGTCAAAATAGAAAACAATATACAATAACATACCAGGTTTGATATGTTAAGTTTCTGATTCAGGCAGTTTTCTTTAAATCATTGAGATAAGATTAAACGTTAAGTTAGAGGTAAAGGAAGTTTAATGTTTCTCTGACTTTGTGCTGATTTTTCTCACCTTCTGTTACAGTGACAGTATAAGGCACTAGTTATAAATGTGGGTTTAAGAACCAAATGGCTGGTGCTCAATTCAGTATCTGACAGAGACTAGTTATAATACCCAAACCGATTACTAATATTCTCGCTTCTCAGTCTCAGAATGGGATGGTGTTGATCATAGTACTTTCCTCTTAAAGTGGTTTGGGGGATTTAATTATATTATATATATAAAGCATTTAAATTTGTGCTTCAGCACTTGAAGTTCTCAAAAAACTTAGCTGTTATTATTTTTCTGAGTTCCCTTGAGAACTGATTTCTAGAAAAAATAAAAATAAGAAAAGGGACTTTGATGCACTACTACTACAATCTGGACTATATAACCTCTTTTGAAGTAGAACTTGAACTCAATAATAGAATATTCTTGAAAGCTCTCAAATGAGTTAAAGCTCAAATTTTATGACTCTTGAAAATGGCATATCCAATATGCATGCATATTTAAGGTAATTCTTGAATGTTTTGTGGGCTCTAGTTTCTAGTCCAGCACTTAATGATGATACCCTTTCTGTTGCAAGTGAATTTTTAGTTGAGAAACAGAGTAATAGTGTTCCATAAGGTAAACAAGATGCTGTGGTGCTCCAAAAATACAATTCCCTCATCTATGAAGCTCTAATCCTGATAATAAAATGAAGAAGCTGAACGCAGAATCATGCAAAAGATTTTAATCCCATCTTTAACGATTTTTAGATTTTTTATTTTCTTAAGATTCCAGCACTATCAAATATGCTTTGCAATAGATTATAATCAATACCAGTAAAATGCTTGGAGGTATTTTAAATTGTAGGAAGTGAAGGAAAAAAATTGTGAGAGTAGACAATGGAACAACAACATGTAAAGTGATAAGCTTCAAATATACAAGACACAAAATTTGGAGATACAAACCACAAAAGATTTTGGTATTTGGTAGTTTCTATGAAACTAAACATTGGTTATTCCCTAATTTCAACATATTGTGATAGTTGATGAGTAATAACTGATCCTATGGGAGAAGCCTTTAAGCCACAGATTTCTCCACTCCATTATACCTTCGAGTATATAAAACAGCTGCAATATTCCAGGGCCAGACACTCGCCCTTTCTAACAGCATCGGAGACAAAGAACTGACTGAAACGTTTGAGGTAAGAAAGGTCTTAAATATCATTGTAAACTAACATTGTATATCTATTTTGTAAATATAGATATATAGCATCTCTCCATATATTTTTCTTTAAATCATAAAAATTTAGATTATTGAGACTGTCATGTAATGGTTGCTTGAATTTGTACTTAGTAATTAGAAGATCACTTTTAGTATTCTGTTTGCAAAACTTTTTTTTTAAATCACTATCTTGTTGTAGTAAATATTTATTTTAGAGTGACCATGAACGAATCTTTGTAGGAGCGGGAACGCTGGTTGGGGAGAATGCGGACAGAGTGAGACAACAGAGCCTCAGGTTTATTTTTAACTTTGTGGCCATCAGGTCAGCAAAGAAAGGGAACATGCACCGCCAGAGATTCTCTAACGTCTGAGCAAGAGCCAATTTCTTTGGCCTCCTCTTTTATCTTTAAAATATATGCAGTACTTACATTCCATTCCATAACATTTTATGTTGATTTTAATATAAAAGTCATTTGTCTTTCCCATAAATTCTTGAATAAAATTAATTTTCTAGGAAGATGCATCTAATTTATCTGGGGTATCAGTTATTCTATAGCACACAG
The DNA here is from genome assembly GCF_000951045.1 of Mandrillus leucophaeus. Taxonomy (NCBI): domain Eukaryota; kingdom Metazoa; phylum Chordata; class Mammalia; order Primates; family Cercopithecidae; genus Mandrillus; species Mandrillus leucophaeus. Next base: position 595,120 of record NW_012109108.1, read on the forward strand.
CAATAAACTGCCATGGGTATCATGACTTGATAAGTATAAAAAGAAAAGGAGATAGCTGGTAATTATGCTATGTCCTGACTCTAAGATATGATCTGGAAGAGTCTGTGTTATGGTTTATTTACTTCTTTGCTTAATGTAGTTTTAAATAATTCTTGAAACCCGTTGAAAGAAATTGTAAAGGCCCTGCTTGAATTCTATCCTCTCCAAAACTATTTCCTCAACCTGTCTCTTTCTTCTTCTAAATACTCCCAATATTTTGCAATTTCTACATATGGTATATATCACACTTTGTATTGCATTATAGAAATATCTGTAACTGTCTTCCATGTGGACGTCTCATATGGAAGAAATTATGCTTTCTCATTGTATCCCTGAAAGCACCCACCACAATGCTTTGCACATAGAAAGTAGACTGTGTATATGTATATGTATGTGTGTGTCTGTGAGAATATGTGAGTGTATGCATGTGAGTGCTTGTATAATTTTTTACTCTTGATTTCCTACATTAACAATCTGCCTGTAGAAGTCTGAACTTGACTGGAATTTTACATTCTTGTCTTCTCAAAATTATTACATTATCTGGTACTTTTTTGAATTTGAATTCAAATTTTGATTAATATCAGAAAATAAAGGCAGAGATCAAAATGTTGCTACATTTTTTACACTGTGTTCTTTTGTCTCATAGATATATAGGAAACATCAAAAGGTGATAAAATTTCCCTAGAATCTCCACTATCTCAAAGGTACTTCAAAATGATAATGACATTAAAAATTGACATTTTCCTCAATATAAAATATTAAATAATCTTTAGAAAACTTTGTAATGTATTTACCTATAACAATGTAACAGTGAGCTTAAAGGATCCATAAATCAGGGACCTTCCAAACTGATATTACAGGTAAACTTCAGAGATACTGCAGGTTCAGTTCTTAACCACCACCATAGAATGAGTATCACAGTTAGGCAGGTCAAATGAATTTCTTGGATTCCCAATGTACATAAAAGTTATGATTACACTATAGCATTATATGTTAAGTGTAATAGCAGTATGTCTAGAAAAACAACATAAAAATCTTAATGAAAACATACTTTATTGCTCAAAAGTACTAACAATTATCTCAGTCTTCACTGAGTCATAATCTTTTTGCTGGTGGAGGGTCTTGCCTTGATGTTGATGGCTACTGACTGATCAGGGTGATGATTCCTGACAGCTAAGGTGGCTGTGGCAATTTCTTAAAATAAGTCAACAACGAAGTTTGACACACGATTGACTCTTCCTTTCACAAAAGATTTCTCAGTAGCATGTGATGCTGTAGCATTTTGGAGCACATGAAGCATTTTGCACACAATATTTCTTTCAAAATTGGACTCAACTCTTGAAAACCCTGCCACTGCTTTATCCATTAAGTTTATGTTTTTAAATCATTTACTGTCATTGGAAAAATATTTCACAGCATCTCCACCAGGAGTAGATTCGATCTCAAGAAACCACTTCCTTTGCTCATCCATAAGAAGCAATTTTTCATTCACTCAAGTTTTACCATTATATTGAAGCAATTAAGTCACATGTTCAAGCTTCACTTCTAGTTCTCTTGCTATTTCCACCACATCTGCACATTACTTCCTTCACTGAAGTCTTGAATCCCTCAAAGTCATCCACAAAAGTCGGAATCAACTTCTCCCAAACTCCTGTAATGTTGATATTTTGGCCTCCTCCTATGAATCACAATGGTCTTAATGGCATCTGGAGTGGTGAATATTTTACAGAAGGTTTTTAATTTACTTTGCCCAGGTCCATCGAAGAAATCATTATCTGTGCCAGCTATAGTCTAACAAAATGTATTTATTCAATAATGAAACCTGAAAGTCAAATTTACTCTTTGATCCATGGGCTGCAGAATGGATGTTGTGTTACCAGGCATGAAAACGACATTCATCTCTTTGAACATCTGCTTCAGAGTTCTTGGGGGCTCAGGTGCATTTTCAATGAACAGCAATATTTTGAAAAACATATTTTTTCCTAAGAAGTGAGCTGAAAACATTTAGTAAACCATGCTCTGCCAGATGTACTGCCATCCAGGCTTTGTTGTTCCATCCATAGAGCACAGGAAGAGTAGATTTAGTATAATTCTTAATTGCACTAGGATTTTTGAAATGATAAATGAGCATTGGCTTCAATTTAGGAAACCAGCTATATCCCTTAAAAAGAGTCCGCCTGTCCTTTGAAGCTTTGAAGCCAGGCATTGTTTTCTTCTCTTTAGCTATGAAAGTCTAGATGGCATCTTTTTCCAAAATAAGACTGTTTCATCCACAATAAAAATCTATTACTTATTGTAGACACCTTCATCAGTGTTCTTGGATTTTCTGGATAACGCTGCAGCCTCTATATCAACACTTGCTGCTTTATCTTGCACTTTTATGTTATAGCCAATCTCTGCTGGCTTCTGACTTTTCTTCTGCAGTTTCTTCACATCTCTAGGGCTTTGTATAATTAAAGAGCATAGGGACCTTGTTCTAGATTAGGCTTCTGCTTAAGAAAATGTGCTGTCTGGTTTGATCTATCCAGACAACTAAAACTTTCTCCTTATTGGAAACAAGATTCTCGCTTTCTTGTCATTCCCGCGTTCATTGTAGTAGCACTTTTAACGTCCTTCTAAACTTTTCCTTTGCATTCACAACTTGGCTAACTAGTTGTTGCAAGATCCTCCCTTTCATCTTATCTTAGCTTTTGACATTCCTTCTTCACTAAATCGTTTTTACCTTTTGATGTAAAGTAGGAGACATGTGACTCTTCCTTTCATTAGAACACTTAGAGGGTATTGTAGGGTTATTAACTGGCCCAAATTTAATATTCTCATATCTCAGGAAATAGAAAAGCCTGAGGAGAGGAAGAGATAACTGGGGGCATGGCCAGTGAGTGAAGCAATCAAAACATTCACAACATTTGTCAAATAAGTTTGCCACTTATTTTTCCCATAACAGCCCCAAATAATTGGATCAAAGTAACACCACCAAAGATCACTCATCACAGATCACCATAAAAGATACAATAAAATCTTATTACATATTTATAATATCTTATAGACATTAAAATATATTATAATCTGAAAACTACAAAATATTGCTAAGATTACCAAAATATGACACAAAGACACGCAGTGAGCACGTGCTGTTGGGAAAATGGTGCTGATAGACTTGCTCGATGCCAGATTGCCACAAATTGCCACTCAATTTGTAAAAAACAAGATATCTATAAAGTGCAATAAAATGAGGTGTGCCTGTACATACACAACACCTAGAATAACATCTCATACTTAATCAGTTATCAAGAAAAACTTTATAAACTAATAAATTAACAAATATGAGGCAAACTTCAAGAAAAGTCCCATAGCCAATCCACATTTTCAACTTGATTGCCTTTCCCAGAACCCCCCACATGTTCTCTAGCATATATGGCATTCACACCATGACAAAGAAGAGGATTAATGCCTAATGATACCATCCAATACAGAAAATTTCCATTATTTGAAATCCAGTAATATGCATTTATTGTATTAATGACAAATATTTATAAATGCAAATGTTCTGTTTCATTGTGTACTCCATTATAAAATTATTGAATAAATCTTTAATTTAGCTCAGTTTTCTCAAATATAATATTAATGATACTGTAATTGATACATTTTAACAGTGTGTGATATGATGAGGAATCTACAGTGAAAATTAAAATACAATAAAATGCTTTGGAAAAGTCCTTTATTATTTATTAAATAATAAAACTTGAAAGTCAAAATTACTCTTCGATACGTGGACTGCAGGATGGATTTTGTATTAGCAGGCATGAAAACAGATCCTTCTTCACATCATGGACTTTTTGGGGTTGCCTGGAACCAGTGCAAATAAATCTGTCACCTACATTACTTTCATGGACATTAGTATAAGGAATGTTGAACTTTCTGAGATCACTAAATTCAAACTTACTTCTTACTTCCAAACTAACATTCTTACTTCCAAAACTAACATTCTCTGTATAAACCAATGCATTATTTCTTCCAGGAACTATGTACTTTACAAGTACATAGAAGTATTATTCTTTTATTTGTTATTTTAAGTTCAGGGATACATGTGTAGGTTTGTTATGTAGGAATTATTATTCTTAAATAATATGTGAATGCTTATTTTTAAAGCAACCGGTGTAATATAGTTATGAAATTACAAAGCTCCTTTTATTTGACCTTAAAAACGTTCTTTATTAACAAATAGATTGATTCTCTATGATTGTAAGTGACTTGCTCAAATTCAAAGAGCTATTTGTCGAATAATTCGTACTTTAACTGGATCTTTTGAATTCAGTCTTTTTGTTGACTTCTAGGATATTTATGAATAAAATGAAGGTTCTTCTTATTTTTTATTTTATTTATTCCATTTTGCAGATGAAGAAAGTTCTTCTGATCACAGCCATCCTGGCAGTGGCTGTTGGTTTCCCAGTAAGTATCTATTTCTACATTCCAAAATATTTATGTATAACCATGTACCACATATTTCCATCAACCAGGAACCGTATATACAAGGATGGTCCCATAAGATTATAACAGAGCTACGAAGTACAGTGGCTTATGCCTGTATTCCCTGTAATTTGGGAGGTCAAGGCAGAAGAATCACTTGAGCCCATAAGTTCAAAAGCAGCCTGGGCAACCTAGCAATCCGACCTCTCTTAAAAAAATAAAAAAGAAAAAAAAAATCATGATGAAGCTGAAAAACTCCTACCACCTAATGATACCGTAGCCATCATTATGTCATAGGGCAATGCATTAGTCATGTGTTCACGTGTTTGTGATGATGCTGATGTAAACAAACCTACCCTCTGTCAGTCACATAAGAGTAGAGCACAAAAAATCATTCACAGTTCATAATACAATAATAAACATTATTGTGTATTTATTGTACTATGGTTTGTGTATTTATTGTACTATGCTTTTATCATTATTTCGAGTTTACTCCTTCTACTATTTTTTTAACATTAACTGTAAAACAACCTCAGACACGTCCTTCAGGAGGTATTCATAAGAAAGCATTATTATCATAGGAGATGAATGTTCCACGTGTCTAACTGCCCCTGAAGACCTTCCAGTAGGACAAGATGGGGAGGTGGAAAGCAGTGATATTGATGACCCTGACCCTGTGGAAGCCTAGGCAAATGTATATGTTTGTGTCTCAGTTTTAAACAAAATAGTTTAAAAGTAAAAAAGAAAAAGCATATAGAGTAAGGATATAAAGAGTGAAAGTATTTTTGTACAGCTGTAAAATGTGTTTGTTTTAAGCTAAGTGTTATTACAAAAGAGTTAAAGTAAAATAGTTATAGTAAGCTAAGGTTAATTTATTATCAAAGGAAGAAAAATACGTTTTTATAAGGTTAGTGTAGCGTAAGTGTACAGTGTTTACAAAGTCCGCAGGAGTAAACAGTAATTTCCTAGGCCTTCATATGCAATAACTCACTTACTAACTCACACAGAGCAACTTCCAGTCCTGAAAGCTTTATTTATGGCACGTAACCTATATAAGTGTATAGGTATAAAGTGTACCATTTTCCATCTTTTATACTATATTTTTTACTGTACCTTTTCTATGTTTAGATATGTCTTAGATATTTTTAGATACATGAATACTTACCATTGTGTCACAACTGCCTACAGTATTCAGGATAGTAATCAGCCATACAGTTTTGTAGGCTAGGAGCAAGAGACTATACTATCTAGCCTAGGTATGTAGTAGGCTATACCACCTAGTTTTGTGTAAGTACACTCTATGATGTTTGCATGATGAAATCATTGAACTACCCATTTCTCAGAACTTATCTCTGCTGTTAGGCAATGCATGACTGCATATTTTGTCTTGATTCGTGAATCTTCAGGGTTTTTTCTCCTTCACATGCTGTATTCTGTAAGAATACCTAACACACATGCCCTTTTATCATTACACTCCAGAAAATATTATAAACCATATACCATTCAGTGCATAATTCAGTTCCACATATCTTTGGTATAGTGGTGAATCTGAGCCATTTGAGAATACTTATTAAGACTTTTCAGGAAAATCATTTCTACATTTTCTAGACAAATTCTGGGTATTTTAAAAAAATGGTTATTATGAAACAATATTAGGTAATAGATTGTCAAATTATTTCCCTCATGCATATGTATATATTTATTTGTGTGTTTTCATGAGCATGAGTTTAATTAACTTCACTGTTTGACCATTAGGTCTCTCAAGACCAGGAACGAGAAAAAAGAAGTGTAAGTTATCTTTTCTCTTTTTTACATGTAAGTTTTATGTGTGAAATATTCATAACTGTTGTTAAAGATATTGATTTACCTAAACCTCCCAAACTGTGGAGAGATTCATAAAGAGATTTTGGTATTAGCACTCAACAGAGGTTTAGACTTCAGGGATGTGAGCTCTGCCCATAGAAAGGAAATTATCTCCATATCTCATATCACGGTAAGAATTGGATTGAAATCCAAATCATTCTGTGACGATTTGGGTTACAATATTTTTTTCTAGATTTATCTAGCCTAATAACTCAGGCCTCCATAAGCTAAGGCAGAGGCCTTAGCTCTATGAAACTCATTTCAAAAAAAAGTAAAAAATGAAACCTGAGCATTAAGAGATGTGGGCCGGCTTTGATGATCCTCCCAGTGGCAAATTCGCTCATGGATTATTTGAGTCTAAACAGTTAACTAAAATTGTTTAATAAAAAGAAAATAAAATTTGAAGAGGGAAAGCCTTATTTAAGGATTTGTTTTTATTTATGAAAATCCTATTATCTGGAAAGCATGATTTTATCACAAAAACTACAAACAGAGAGCTAAGAATACAAAAACTAATAGAGATACAGACAGAAAATTGAGAGAGAATGCAGGAAGAAGGAACTGAGATACTGAAAGACAGAGGTTGTTTCCTACATGTGGTTTGGGTAAAGAACTTGCATGAAGGCAAAGGGAGAAATTTTATGGTACTGCAACACCACATTCATCTTGGCCTTGTAGGTAAAGAAGTAATTGCCAGAAAAATTTGCCTTTAGGTGGAAAGATACAAGAACATACTTTTCTAAATAATGTTTAAATGATGCAAATTAATAAACTCCCTGTCCATAGTACACACAGAAAGGATAAAGGATTTTAGAGCTTCTAAAGCCTCTTCCTAAAAATAAAGGCCCATTATTTAAAAAAACAAAGCTGTTCAATTTCTCTTCTTTGTAAAAAGTAAAATAAACCCTTTAACTTCTTTCTTTCAACAGGTCAGTGACAGCGATGAATTTTTTTCAGGGTTTCTTGCGTTCCCTTACCCATATCCATTTCGCCCATTTCCACCAATTCCATATCCAAGATTTCCAAGGTTTGGACGTAATTTTCCTGTTCCAATACCTGAATCTGTCCCTACAACTCCCCTTCCAATGAAAAGTAAACAAGAATGAGAAGTCACAATAAAATTGAAGATGAAATATGTGGTAAGTACACATAGTTACAATCATAGTTTAAGTTTGCAGATTGGAATCCATAATTTCAAGGAAAAAGAAATGTTAACTATGTCCCAAGTTGGCCCCTTTAAGTTTCAATTTGTTTTAATGTTTTTCTCTGGTAGATACCGTCACGTGTGTCCACTCAGATACACATATGTGCCCTTCCATGATCTAATCAGCACAGCACTTTCAATCCCTCCTTTGTTGTGATGTAACAGAAACAATCCCTATGTTATTAAAATATTGTTTACAAAGTGTTGTAACTCTTTATACTATTGTCAATAACTGCATTTTGGACTGAATCAGAGTAACCAAGGTGGAGATCATAGTAGATGAATTTATGGGCCTAGAGTTTAAAGTAGACTTCAGCTTAGTCCTTAGCGAACCATGTAATTTTTCTAATACTAAAATTCCAAACTTAGCTTCCGAATGTCACATCATAGTAAAAAATTTTAAAGGCTTCATGCTTCACCTATAACAGTGACCCCTGTCATTTCATCACATCAAAAACAAAGTGGATGATGTGTCAATTACTAGATAAACTGAGGAAATAAAGTCTATACCATAGACTATAGATCTAATCTACTGTAATAATTTAAAATTTAATTTATATAAAATAGTCTTATCTAAGATTAAATTAGAACCCAGAGGACTGTTCTAGGAAACAAAATATTTCAGATAATACTTACCACTAAAGACCTTTGCTTTCTTTTTACATCTACTCAGTGTTC
>NW_012109108.1:604615-607280 GCF_000951045.1 Mandrillus leucophaeus
AAAATGGTACAACTATATAGGGTACTTACCATGAGTGGAACCTAGAGACCTGGAATTTGCTCTGGGTGAGTCAGTAAGTGAGTGGTGATTAAATGTGAAGGCCCAGGACATAAATGTACACTACTGTGAACCTTATAAATACTGCAAACTTAGGCTACACTAAATTCATGAAAACATATTTTTCTTTCTTCAATAATGAATTAAGGTATAAAAATATCTTTAGAGTATAAAGATACAACAAAAGATACAAATACATTTTTATTCTTTATATCTTTATTCTATAAGTTTTTTCTACTGTTAAATACTTTTTTTACTTTTAAACATTTTTGTTTAAAACCAAGACACAAACATACATATTAGCCTATGCCTAAACAGGGCCAGGATTATCAAGACATTCCTAGCAACAAGAGTTTTTCAGCTCCATTATAACCTTATGAGATCACCATCATAGATAGTTAGGCATTGACCAAAACATTGTTATACAGCACATGACTACACTTACTTTTTGTCAATTGTTGTGCTAAATACCGGAGATTTGGAGAAAATATTGTTGTGCTAAATACTGGAGATTAAGAAAAAAGATTCTCTTTAATGATCTTACAGGTTAGATAGGGGAGATAAACATATACAAAATTTCAAGAAATGTAATAAATGCTCCAAAAAAGTACAGAGCTTTTTGTTTTAAAGCAGAGGAGCAACTAGCTCTGCCTACACAAATTAGGAAAGGTCCCACAGGTGACTTTGAGTTGAACTTTAATGGATAAATAGGTTACTGACGGGGAAACAGGCACAAATTCTATGCTCAATAGACATTTACTAGATAAGCTCTACACTCAAATTGATATTTTTGTTTGTCGCTTTTGTTTTCTTTTTGTTTTATATTTTATTGAAAATGGGTATTTTTAATGATGTTTATTACCATTAGACAAAGATAAAAGAGCAAAAGATGGGAGTAAAATACTTTAAAACATATTTCTAATAAATATATAAAGTTCTATTAATCTTAGGAACAACCTCTAACCTGAGAAGCAAAAGATAAACATCTTAATAATATTCTTGTTCACTAAATAACATTTCTATCAATTTTTCATACAGATACAGAGTAAAGATAACCTCATGAGTTACTTCCTTATGAAAACAGCTAATATATCTAGGAGACAGTATTTATTTAGGATTCTATGTCAATTCAATAATGCCCGGGCAGAGTTGAAACCCTGGCCAAAGCCATGGGCATCAAACCAAGGTAGCTGAAGGACACTAACAGCAACACAGCAAGGCAAACAGCAAGGCATGGACCACCTATTGGATCCTCCCCACAATTGCTTAAGGAAGCATCTACTTTCCCCTCAAGTATCCAAGACTTTAGCACGGGAATGAAATAAGAGCAGAGAGACACACTGAATTCTAACTGTGGTCACTCTAAATGAGAGCCCAGCTAGAGACCAGCCTCCCCAACACTCAGGGGAAGGTCAGTTCTAATACACTCACAGGAAAACAGAGCCCAAAAAAATCCATTCTTCATCTACATGTTCTAACTCTTCTATGAAGTTAGAATTCAAGGGGAAAACAGATAATATGCCTGCCCATTTTAGACATTCTTCTTGACTAGGTTCTGGCCTCATCCAGAGGAAAGTAGTAATTCCAAAACATTGATCTGCATAAAAAATTATTCAGTTTCTTATTTGTTATTCAGATTTCTAGGAACATTCCTGCTCTGAAAATCTTGACTCTGTGTTGTGGGGTTAGGCAGGAATTTGCAACTTAAACAAGTAGTACAGAGAGTTAATCATTTGCTCAACGAGTATGTGTCTAATATGTGCCAAGCAAAGGTTTAGAGACTGGGACCATTATTCTCTAGTGTAAAAGGACAGGAAATAGTAAATGAACACGTATAAGTAAAAAAAAAATTATATTGTAATATGAGGAAAATAAAAGGTAAAATAATAAAGTGATGAAGAAGTATTTAGACAAAGTGCCAAAGAAAGCCTCTCTGAAATGAAGACATTTGAGGTGAATCCCAAATAATACAGGGAACATTTCTGAGAATTGAGGTAAGAACATTCCAGGGACCATGAATATAAGTGGAAGTTCCTGATTTAGGAAAGAATTTGGCACATTTAGGAACAGAAAGGTCATTGAAACCAGCACACAGTGAGAGTAAAAGGGGTAGAAGTTAAGGTGAGATGGATAAAGAGAGACCAAATTATTTAGAAACGGTCCGTGGTAAAAAAGTTTGAATGTATTGTAAGTGCCTAAGAATCCATTGAGAATTTAAGTAGAATAATTATCATGTCAGATATATGTTAAAAACACTTCTATAACTGTGTAAAAAATGATTATAGGGTGATAAGAGTGAAAGTAAAGAGACCAAAAACAGAAATATTAGGATGGTTCAGGTGTGACACACCAGTGGTTGGGACTAAAGCAACAAAGGTCAGATTAGAAAGTGGTATCAGATTTGGGGTATATTGTTGAGATAGAACTAATAATTCTTCTAACAGGTTGTTGCAAGGATGAGAGAAAAGATGACCTATAGGAGTCACTAGATGGCCCTTCAGTCACTAGTAGTATCATGGCTCTGTTTACTAAAGGAGAAAAGAGATTAGTGGAGAACTAGTGAAACAGGGTATGTTTGGAAATAAAAGATTCTGCTTTGTTCATGATA
>NW_012109108.1:610045-611552 GCF_000951045.1 Mandrillus leucophaeus
GATAAACTGAGGAAATAAAGTCTATACCATAGACTATAGATCTAATCTACTGTAATAATTTAAAATTTAATTTATATAAAATAGTCTTATCTAAGATTAAATTAGAACCCAGAGGACTGTTCTAGGAAACAAAATATTTCAGATAATACTTACCACTAAAGACCTTTGCTTTCTTTTTACATCTACTCAGTGTTCTTGAGCAGATGGTTTCCCAGTCCTTGAACTAGATATATTTTTAAGCCAATAGTTGTCATTAAAATGCATAAAATGTACATGTTTCCAAAAAAAATAACCCATTGGAATTAATAACCTTATGTCTGTTGTTTATTTCAGGTCACCTAAAATTAAATGTGAGCCACTTCTTTGAAGAATCAAAATTCCTGTTAATGAAAGAATAACAAATGTAATTGAAATAGCACACAGCATTCTCTATTCAGTATCTTTAGTGATCTTCTTTAATAAACATGAAAGCAAAGGTCTCGGTTTCTTAATTTCCACAAATTCCATGATAAGTACTTGATTTTTTTTCAATCTTCAGCAATATCTTGAAGAAGGAAGAGGTGGCAGATGGTGATAATAACAAACTGTCCTACAGCATGTGACAAAAGTCATCCAACGAGATTCTACTTGCACAATAGGCCTTTCAGTGGGTCACAATGACTGCCCTTGTCTCCACAAGCTGATTATCAGGAAATTAGAAAAATTCTCTTTGAATAAAGATTATGTTTCTTCACCTTAAGTTTAAATTGTTCATAACTGAGACCCTTAGCATCAACAATGGAAATTCTGCCATCATTCATCCATAACTGGCTACAAATCAAAGTCAGCCTAATGAGCCACTTGGCACTTGACTAGGGAAATGGCTGACTCCCTTGATCACTTTCAGGGATTACAGGTACCTCAAACATTTAAATATTTCTTGGTATTAAAGTCAGTGATCCCAATTGAAATATGGGAAAGACAGCAAGAAAACCAAACAGTCGTCAATACAATTTGATAAATTAATTTTATAGGCATTGTTTCCTAACTTCACAGCTGACAGATTGGAGGCAACTGCATGACCAGGGAGAGACAGTCATGGGAAAATAAGATAGAGGGGCAGAGAGACAAAGGCAATCAGAGCCCTGGAAGAGGGGCCAAAGACAAATGGTTGCTCTGAAATGTGGAAGACTCAGCTCTGCAAGTAATCTACTGTGCCACTAATCTACTATCTAATCTAATCTATCCCAGTTTTTTGTTTCATTAAAAGTCCTTGACATCTCGTCTTAACTCTCAGAGCTTTTATTTCATCTGCCTCATTTTGTGTCATAACAACTTTCTGAAGAAAAAACAACTCTGTCATCTACTTTAACTGCTAGATTTGTTTCTGTTAAAATTAATTAACTATTTCCCCCACCCAGTGAATTTGGGCATTATTCTTGAATACTATAGGTAATTATAAAACAACAGGGAATATTTGTGTATTTACACATAGAAAAATACAGTAAAATATGGTATAAAAGATTTT
>NW_012109108.1:612727-624012 GCF_000951045.1 Mandrillus leucophaeus
GGGCAGAGTTGAAACCCTGGCCAAAGCCATGGGCATCAAACCAAGGTAGCTGAAGGACACTAACAGCAACACAGCAAGGCAAACAGCAAGGCATGGACCACCTATTGGATCCTCCCCACAATTGCTTAAGGAAGCATCTACTTTCCCCTCAAGTATCCAAGACTTTAGCACGGGAATGAAATAAGAGCAGAGAGACACACTGAATTCTAACTGTGGTCACTCTAAATGAGAGCCCAGCTAGAGACCAGCCTCCCCAACACTCAGGGGAAGGTCAGTTCTAATACACTCACAGGAAAACAGAGCCCAAAAAAATCCATTCTTCATCTACATGTTCTAACTCTTCTATGAAGTTAGAATTCAAGGGGAAAACAGATAATATGCCTGCCCATTTTAGACATTCTTCTTGACTAGGTTCTGGCCTCATCCAGAGGAAAGTAGTAATTCCAAAACATTGATCTGCATAAAAAATTATTCAGTTTCTTATTTGTTATTCAGATTTCTAGGAACATTCCTGCTCTGAAAATCTTGACTCTGTGTTGTGGGGTTAGGCAGGAATTTGCAACTTAAACAAGTAGTACAGAGAGTTAATCATTTGCTCAACGAGTATGTGTCTAATATGTGCCAAGCAAAGGTTTAGAGACTGGGACCATTATTCTCTAGTGTAAAAGGACAGGAAATAGTAAATGAACACGTATAAGTAAAAAAAAAATTATATTGTAATATGAGGAAAATAAAAGGTAAAATAATAAAGTGATGAAGAAGTATTTAGACAAAGTGCCAAAGAAAGCCTCTCTGAAATGAAGACATTTGAGGTGAATCCCAAATAATACAGGGAACATTTCTGAGAATTGAGGTAAGAACATTCCAGGGACCATGAATATAAGTGGAAGTTCCTGATTTAGGAAAGAATTTGGCACATTTAGGAACAGAAAGGTCATTGAAACCAGCACACAGTGAGAGTAAAAGGGGTAGAAGTTAAGGTGAGATGGATAAAGAGAGACCAAATTATTTAGAAACGGTCCGTGGTAAAAAAGTTTGAATGTATTGTAAGTGCCTAAGAATCCATTGAGAATTTAAGTAGAATAATTATCATGTCAGATATATGTTAAAAACACTTCTATAACTGTGTAAAAAATGATTATAGGGTGATAAGAGTGAAAGTAAAGAGACCAAAAACAGAAATATTAGGATGGTTCAGGTGTGACACACCAGTGGTTGGGACTAAAGCAACAAAGGTCAGATTAGAAAGTGGTATCAGATTTGGGGTATATTGTTGAGATAGAACTAATAATTCTTCTAACAGGTTGTTGCAAGGATGAGAGAAAAGATGACCTATAGGAGTCACTAGATGGCCCTTCAGTCACTAGTAGTATCATGGCTCTGTTTACTAAAGGAGAAAAGAGATTAGTGGAGAACTAGTGAAACAGGGTATGTTTGGAAATAAAAGATTCTGCTTTGTTCATGATAATTTGGAGATGTCTATTTTACATTCTAATGGAGATTTTAAAATAGCTATAGGATACTTGAATCTAGATTTCAGTGAAGGCAATAACCTATTGATGATACTTAAGGTTACAGGAATTGAGTACATCAACTAGAAAGACATTAAAGATAGAGGGAGAAAAGATAGAGTGGTGGTGGATGCTGGAAGAATTTTTAAAAGTTCTCCTAAATTTAGAGTTTGAGGAAAATAAGGGGAACCAAAATGAAAATTGAGAGCAGCTTTAAGTGATTCGAGGGGAAAAAAAAAGGAAGGAAAAGTCAAAAAGTTTTACCAGTCAGAAAAATGAATCACCATGCCAAGAGTTGCTAAAATATTGAGTGGGAAAAATATCTAACAGCTCCCATTAGATTTGGCTACACAGAGATCGTCGTTGATCTGGCTGTTTATTTTGAATGGTAACAAGAATGACAAGAATGAAGTAAACATAGGACAGGATTATAGGGGTCTTGGGATCATGTTGGAGAAATAACACTACATAAATTGATTATCCTTTGTATTTTTAAATCTTTATATTTTAATGGTTTCAGAAATCTTTGCACCCTAAAACTTACTGAGGAATAAATTAATGTGTGTGTTAATGCTAAAGTCATAATGACACTCACTTTAGGCTCCAGATGACATACAATGTCTCCTCACAATCTCAAAATAGTCTTTCTGTAAGTGTTCAGGAGAAAACACTATCTCCTTAGAAAATCTCCTCAAACAGAGATTGTGGCTGTCTATTATACTCCCAAAAGTACTTTATTTCTAATACAAACAATTTGTATGTGCATCGTTTGTTTAACAGAGGTGGCCACAGGAGAGTAAAATTTTGATATTCCACTTTGCTCTAGTTTGTTGACCATTTTTAAGAGCATCGTACGCTATTTTTTCCATGGTTTTTACATATAGCAAAGATTGTTGAAGCATACAAATTTCTACACTAAAGTATCAATTTTCAGATGCCTTACTAATCCTATGGAAAGCTGTGTTTGTCATTTACATTGCAGCTACTGTTACAGACATTATTGTACTTCAAGAACAAAATAGTGTTGAGGTCAGCCTGGTACTAATGAAGTGGCCGATAAATAAAATGAGACAGAAAAAATAAAACTACATGCATATAAATACCTTCAAAGGAAGATAAAATAGACATGATGTACATTTCAAATGTAAGAAACATTAACAGAGTAACAAGAAGTTGTTACTAATAAAAGAGTGTATATGAGTCAATAATCATCATGTCACTTATTGCAAAATGTTTTTGTTTATAATGCTTAAAATGTGAACTTATGTACCCACAATAGCCTCTTACCCAGTCCCACTGTGTGAATGGTGGTATGAATATACACTGATTATCAGGACCTAAACAAAGGGAAGTTGCAGCTGGACTGAGAAGCCTGTTGGTTCTCTTCCCATAATCCAGGGATATTCCAGCATCAGGCCATGCCCCCTATTGATGGATGCATAACTAGATAAAGACTGATGGATTCGTTCCAAATTATAAACACTCTCAGTTTGGAGGCCTTGTTCAGCACTATTGCAGCTTCGTTGGAGATTTCAGATCAGGAGAGTTCTGATCCTCCTTTTGCTTCTCTTTGGAAAACACAAGAGCATTGGATAGCTCCATTATAGAATCCACCTAGTTCTTCTACTCCAGTCACTCAAAACACTTTCACTAAGATTGCCTTAGATCAGTAGATACGGGAAATATCCAATGTTACCAGTATTCAAGTAAATTTTAGACTACGAGCTCCACAAGAACAGAGATGTTTACCTGCTTTGGTTACTAATTTATCCCTACTGCCTGAAACAGTACCTGAAATAAAGTATGTGCTCAAAGAATAATGTCCAGTACCTAAAATAATGTGTGTGCTCAAATAATAATGTCCAGTTTTGCAAAGCCCCACAAAAGCTACATTAGTGTTTGAAGTGAATGGATGATACCATGGTAAAGATGTTTTTATCTTAGTGGGAGAAAAGATTATTAGCACTCTCAGGTGTTCTTAAAATATATTTTCCTGTGAAAACAATGTCTTCAGAAGTGTTCTGAGTGTCTGCTACTTGTAAATTAAATAATTCAATACTCAACTGAAAAATCATTAACACTCTTATGATTTTAAATCAATGGCTGAGAAATTACTATGTGAACTAGAACACCTTCAAAATTTAGGAATGACCAGATCATAGTCTTTCAACCATGGACCCTGAGAATCAAAGGAAAACACTGTGACTAAATAGTTCAGATAGAATGGCTGGTGTTATTACTTTAGCAACTTGGTTTAGCAATTTTAAATTCTGTCATCTCTTTTTGAACTGCAAAAACCAACTATTCTGAGAAACAGAAAATCTCATTTTACTCTGTGTAATCCAAATAAGTATTCTACGGTTTAGAATATTGTTCCTAACTTTCTAAGACATGCAACAGTTCTAAGAAACAGATAGGAACATAGACATAACTACAATGCTGATATTATTTCTTGTTTGTGTTCTGGCAGTCTTACATTAATTCCTGTAAGTTCCTCAATCTGGTCAGTTCTTCACAGCCAAAATGAAGTCACAGTTAACATTATTTCTTGAGAAAAACAAGTAAAAGAAAATAATTCTTTCCTGAATTATCTAAACAAAATTTTTGTTTAGCTATTTTTTGCCAAAATATTCACAATGTCAGTGGGTTTGTGATGTATGCTCTAAGTCAAAATGACTTTCCTTAAAACAGAACAAATACCTCCAATTCAATAATTTAATAATGTTTTTTCAAAATGGTTCACCTATATTAATGAAATTTAAAATCTTAAAAATGTTTATTCATAAGAAAATAATAAATCACTAAGTATGTAGTCAATGCATATGGGAGAAAATGTGCTGCAGCTCAAATGCAAATAGTTCCCCACTTTACACCGATTAAAATGTTTCATATACGGGTTTTACCTTTATAAGGAGGTGCTCTTGGGTATGTGTGAGATGGCCAATTATTTAATTTTTAAAAATCAATAATTGTAATTCTGGAAGGAAGAAGACCAACCACAGTCTATACCAGATGCAGTATCACTTGAAATCCAGGTTCTTAAACTAAAAGAAACAATTAAAATGTGAAAGTATTGTGACTCTTTTTCATTTCAACAGCAGTTTTAAGTTCAAATAGATAGGATAAGTTGAATAAGAATACAATTAATATTTTTTAAAATTCTTCTATATTTCTTTATAAAACAAAAAAGATTATTTAAAAAGATATGAATACTCTTTTTTCAAGCTTTATGAGTGATGACTTTACATCCTTCTCTGCATTTCATTAAAAAGGATTGACCCAAAGGTGACCCTGCTGTCATCAAATCTTTCCTTTCTGTCATCATCTTATTGGGTAAAAAGTAGGAGGGAAACAGAATAGCGTGACTCAAGGTACTAATATCCTTTCATTGGTCTGGTCTTCAGTTATTTATCTTGGGTCTTCTCTGCAGCTGACAAGCCAACTCAACCTACTGCCAACCAAGACCTGACTGGCACGAGGAAAGGTAATGCTGCTGAAACACCTGAGAAAAGAAAGTGATTATTTTCACGGTAGTTAGTTGGGACATCACCATAGTTATTTCAGAATCACATTTTCTTCCTTTTAGTAATTGTTAAGCTTGAATATGACCTAGCATCACTTTAAAATTAATTTCTAACCTAAACCTAAGTTCTGGATGGTGTTATGATCAAATTTATTTTTAACTTTAATCTGGGTTCCAGTCGAATTCTGACACCAGCTAAATCATAGTAGACATTGTGAATTCCGAACAAAAAAGGCGTTTAACATATTCCTACAGACAAACGTTGAGAGTTAATTCCTCAGGAAGTTGGACTCATGATAATAATCGCAATTGATCCCTTAATAACTTTCAAATTTTATTTCCATAAAAGTCATAATTTTATGTGTTATGGAATAATTATTTTTTTAAAACATGCCTTTCAAATACTCATGAAAGCTGTATAACTCTACCATTTCACGAACTATTTCTTCTTACCAAGTGATGAGGGCAAATGCAAATGTAGCTGATATGCAAAGTATGGTCTTATCTCTGTAATTTTTGTTTGTGCCAAAAACAAATTACTATCATTTTATAGAATATTTTCTTTTGTTTACATATCATTTTACTGTGTGAATTGATAAGGGGTCTGTGATTCATCATGAAAATATTTTCAGTCTATAATCCTAAAAGATCACTAGCAAGTGAAGCATTAATAAGGAGCTTCATCCCACTTAAAGAAATACGAGTTTTCTTAGATTGTTCAAATTGATTCCAAATGAGTTCCATCGAATGGAAATTGGATGACATCGTATGGGCAGTTTTGAAGTCACTTCAGTAGACAGCCTTCCTAATCATTATTGCCTGAGAATCAGACGCTAATGGAGTACAATGTGCTTTCTATCCCCTATCTGAGACTTTAATTCTGTGAATCTTTTTTGTAAAGTTCAAGTTTGTGGTGATTTAAGTTTATATGAGTATATCAATAACAATAGCTGCAACAAGATGAAGTTAGTAATTACTTCCTAAACATAATATATACTTAAATATAAAAAGTTTGGGGTATCATATATTATTATTGTCTAAAAAGATGATTTATTACAAATCAAATAAGAAGGTATGACACTGTATATACTCTTTTAGAAAAATAAGGTTAATCTATTTCTTCAAATATTTTAGTCAAAGCCACTGTATCATCTCTATATTTCCTATTAAAACAATCGAGTTAATCATATCAGTTATGATTATTAGAGAAGCATGTTATAAAGAAAACAGTTTCATAACCCTCCACTTCCCGTTCCATCCTACATACTTCTGTTGGATTGATCATGGAATTATAGAATTTTAGAAATCGCTAAGTTCAAACCCTAGTTTTACAGGTAAAAAAATGTAAAGCCCAGGAAAGGGAAATCACTTGATCAAAGTTACAGAGGTAGAGAACTCTGGTCTAGAACTCAGTCCTCCAAAAAATGTATAGTCATACACTTTCTAGTCCGAAAACAATCAATTGTTTTCTGTTGTTTATAAAGCCATGCCTAGCTTTTTCACCCATCATTAACTCAAAGGTGTTTACTTTTTCTGCTCTAAACTTTCCTTCCAATCTTGTATTTCTCTTCTCATACAAGATTCCAATCAAATGTTCATGGTGATTCTCAAGACTTTCTCCTCTACTTGAAATACTTCTCTCCCTATTAAACCCTGCATAGGCAAGCCTCACCTGTATGTCATTTTCCCACACAAAGACTGCTGCTTCTCTTAACTGAAACTTTTATTAGTAGAAAACCACTTTTGTGGCATTTTCTACTTTTTTCCCTCTTACAGTTATTCGTGTATATTTCAACACTCTTCCTAAAATTGATGCTACTCATTGGCAAGGCCTGCATCATATTTACTTTGATAATCTCAACATTTGACATAGTAATGATAATTTTATAATTCCATTAATGCTGTCAAAAATTAAATTCAGAAATTTTTTTACTCCAAGTTTGAGTTTTTACATTCTTTTGTTAAAATAAATTTTTCACATTGGCTAAATCTACCTGTAAATCTGGCTTTTTTTCTTAATCAAAGCAAACATTGTATTCAAGTCACTCCTAAAATTTTATTAACAAATTCTTCTAAATTAATTTTTTAAATGTATCTTTAGGTGCAATAATGAAGAGTTTTCTTCTAGTTGTGAATGTCCTGGCATTAACCCTGCCTTTTTTGGTAAGTTAATTTCATCTAACCAGTTTGTACTGACTTTAAGAAATTTGTATTTAAGGGCTCTAACTATTCAAATTTCTAAATACAGTTATACTTCATAGACCAAAATATCTACAAACTTGTTATATTTTAAGGTTAATTTTTTAAATATTATTTCTATTATAAAATCAAAGTCATGTTCTTTTGGATATCCATTTAGTTCTGTGAATTAAGAAATCACAGTTAATCATATATAGGAAACTTAATATTCTCATACTATAGAGGAAATACATTCTGTGGGGAAAACAATACTGAAAACATTTTAAAATTATAAATGCATTAAAGATAATTCAGAAAGAATAACTACAGAAATCATAGTCCGGGAATCAGAAATTATTTTAATTAAGTTTGTATCTCACCCAGACTCCAATGTCTTTATGGAAGCAAAATCCTTCAAAGGTCAACTTTGGTTAAGCTTTTTCACAAGTTTCAAAGACCTTGATACTTCTGCCTTTAATATTCGAATCATTATCTTTTGTTACATTCTTCTCCATTATGTCAATTGACTGACCCCTTTCCAGGGATCCGTGGCCATAAACAGCTTGAAGGTTTGCAGGCATTATCTTGAATTATATGCAATGTTTTAAGGCTACTGGACCTAGAAAAAGTTCTGTTTTTGTCTTTTAATTTTTTGACTTGTTTTTATTGTTGTTTTGGCTATTGCTTCTTTTTATTTTCATGTTCATCTGGGGATTCTAGGCACTCACAAAGGAGGCAAGCATAATAATGGTATATGTCCACCTCCTGGATTGTAAAATTTTGGGGAGCACTAGTCCTTGTTCTGTAAATCTCTGTAATATTTATTAATTATTAAGTTTAGACTTCCTTTAAGTTAACATCTATTAATTAATTCTATTATCTGCATGTTGTGCCTATGTATAATATGTCTATTAAGTCTATTAGGTCAATTCTTGGAGTCAAAATTACCTTTTAAAACTTTGAGTTCTACAACTCAGACACTTTGTGGCCACCTGAACATTTAGAACTTAGGTTTTCTCTTTGAGTAATAGGGCTTAAGGTTTAAATCATAAAATGATCCACAAATCCCTGCTGCATAGCAACCTGTTCCTGAGCTACCTGAGCCAGATTTGTCTTTCAAACATTCCTTCCCATTTTCACAAAGGCTTCAGGCCTCAGGGACATGAACAAATATACAGAAAAATATAATTTAAGTTTATTGATTTTACCATTCAATCTTATGAGCAGTCAAATTTATACAAATTAAAACATCAATGTGATACCATGTTTTATGTACTATTTTATCCCTTCCCCCAAAATGAAAAGAGTTAGATAATATTTTACTAGCAATTATGTACTAAACTGCATAAATACATAGCCTATTGGTGACATTTTAATTTGGCACAAATTTTCTCTACCACAATTTGATAATTTCTATCAAAGAATCGCTGAAAACTAATGACATTTGTGAAAAATCTTTTTAAGGTATTAATGAAAATTATTAAAAAGGCCACTGGTATACAGATGTTAATCATCTGTTTATAATTAAAATTTTATCTTAATAGATAACAATAAGAAATAAATATTTCATGACATAATCATTGACAACTTAGTTATCAACTATAAAAATGTAGGTATGAAACCTATGATATAAATTTAAAAAATATGAGATACCACATTTCTTATAAAAATGCAGGATACTTTTTAGACAAGCATATACCAGGAATACATAGCATAGGTTGATATTGCATTAAGGTATCCAGATTGTCAGAATTTTTTAAAGTATACTTTCTATAATATTCATATTACTTCTTTTTTTTTTTTTTTTTTTTTTTTAGGTTGAGACAGAGTCTCGCTCTGTCACCCAGGCTGGAGTGCAGTGGTGTGATCTTGGCTTACTGCAACCTCTGCCTCCCAGGATCAAGCAATTATCCTGCCTCAGCCTCCCAAGTAGCTTGGGACTACAAGCTCCCACCACCATGCCCAGTTTATTTTTGTATTTTTAGTAGAGGCAGGGTTTCACCATGTTGGCCAGGCTGGTCTTGAACTCCTGACCTCAGATAATCCACCCACCTCTGCCTCCCAAAGTGCTGGGATTACAGGGTGAGACACCATGCCCAGACTCATATTCCTTCTTTACATTTTAAACTAATAATTTAATATATTTAAAGAAAAGCAAGTCTTTGTCTTAAAGCAAGAAAACTTTATTACCTTCTCAAATTTCTGATTTTCTATACTCACACCTTCCAAAAGGTTTCTAGAGTCATTTTATACCCAACGAACACATGTGTAATGTCCTAAACCAGAACTGTCCATTTAAAACTATTTAATATTATACCTCCTTTCGAAAGTTTCTAAAAGCTTTGGAGTTTTTAGTTTTATAAATACATGTCCATAAAATTGTGTTCTCACTCCTGATTCTCTAAATATGTCACAATTCAAAACTAAGAAAAGCACTATAAAAACAAATGAAAGATGGTATTAAAAACACTATTATTTATATATTAAGGTTATGCAAGAGGAAATATTTTAAATCTTCTAAGTAAACCTTATGAATCATCTTAGTATGAAAGCAGAGAAAGGAAAAAAGGCTCAATACTCCTCTAATTTTTAACAATGTATATTTAATAAAAACTGAATAGAAATTATTCATACTTTTCATTTAAGTGTATTGTGTATTTGCTGGCACGGCAGTCAGATGACTAGATTTTTCCTACAGTGACTTTTTCATTCTAGGTGGTTATATTTAAAGACAATATAAACATGAAGTTTATTATTACTAATCAGTTACTACTGTTGTTTCTTAAGTAGTCCAACAGGCCTCATAGATCAATCATGAAAAATGTTTTAAAAAATAAAAAGAAAACATATTTTGTCTTTAACACAAAAATTTTTTTAACTGATTTAAGTCTTCCTTTTTTTTTTTTTAATTCTTACTTCTTCTGGAACTCCCCAGACTGCAGAGGTTCAAAACCAGAAACAACCAGCAGTAAGTCTATTTCAATTATTTCTATTAGAGGCATGAACTGCAAAATATATTCTGTAAAGGTCAGTCATACTACACATGCCTTCTGTCTAAAACTTAAATATTTCATCTCATTAAATAATCTAATAATATTTCCAAAATTCATTTCAGCAAACGGTGATATGAATCAACATGGACGTTCTATCTGAAAGTTTTGTTTTCTTATATAACCTGTCATGTATCTTTGGTTTTCATGTATATTTCACAATATGAGAAAACTCTTTCAGTATTTCATATTGGAAAAAAATGAAAACATAAGTAAAGCTTAATATTTCCCCTTTCCACTTTTTAAGACAAGGAAAGGTCCTTCTCTGACCCCTCCTAGAATACTTCTCATACATCTATATTTACTTCCCTTTTTGTTTCCCACACATGTTTGAATACATTTAAATATATCTCATTTTAGGAGAAATGTTTGCTTTGTAGTATAATTTTGTTGATTTATTTCTATTCATATGGAAAGGTCTACCAATGAATTTTTATGACAAATTTTTAAACAAAGACATGTAGACATAGACAATTCTTTTTTTAAAACATACTTTAAGTTCTAGGGTACATGTGTACAGCATGCAGATTTGTTACATATGTATATATATGCCATGTTGGTGTGCTGCATCCATTAACTCGTCATTTACATTAGGTATATCTCCTAATGCTATCCCTCCTCCCTCCCCCCACCCCACAACAGGCCCCAGGTGTGTGATGTTCCCCTTCCTCATTGTTCTCATTGTTCAATTCCCACCTATGAGTGAGAACATGCAGTGTTTGGTTTTTTGTCCTTGTGATAATTTGCTGAGAATGATGGTTTCCAGCTTCATCCATGTCCCTACAAAGGACATGAACTCATCCTTTTTATGGCTGCATAGTATTTCATGGTGTATATGTGCCATATTTTCTTAATCCAGTCTATATTTGGGTTGGTTCCAAGTCTTTGCTATTGTGAATAGTGCCACAATAAACATACATGTGCATGTGTCTTTATAACAGCATGATTTATAATCCTTTGGGTATATACCCAGTAATGGGATGGCTGGATCAAATGGTATTTCTAGCTCTAGATCCTTGAGGA
>NW_012109108.1:625667-637163 GCF_000951045.1 Mandrillus leucophaeus
GAATCTCTCGTCAGAAACTCTACAAGCCAGAATAGAGTAGGGGCCAATATTCAACATTCTTAAAGAAAAGGATTTTCAACCCAGAATTTCATATCCAGCCAAACTAAGCTTCGTAAGTGAAGGAGAAATAAAATCATTTACAGACAAGCAAATGCTGAGAGATTTCGTCACCACCAGGCCTGTCCTACAAGAGCTCCTGAAGGAAGCAGTAAACATGGAAAGGAACTACCAGTACCAGCCACTGCAAAAACATGCCAAATTGTAAAGACCATCCATGCTAAGATATAGACAATTCTTTATCTAATCTTTTGTGAAGAAAATTAAACAACAACAACAAAAATCCAAAATTCAAATCCAGGAATCACTCCACATCACATTATATTACTATTCTGCTATAATTAGTTTAGGAAAAATAAATGTGCTCTTGGGCTAATTTTTAAATGAATAAAATTTGAGATCAATTACAAATATGTGGTGAGAATACATATGTGTGTGTGTGCCATTTTGTGTGTGTCTGCATGTTGTGCTTGCATATAACATGTCAAAGTTCTGAATGAGATTTTTCTCTGTGTTGTACCTATAATAGCTAACATATCAGATCACTTTCTATATATGCCAAACTCTGGGCAATATGGTTTACATTATGAATAAACTCATCTAATTTCTTTGAAACAAATATTATATTGATATTATCAAAATAATATTTATAATATTGAAAATCATGAAGTGGAAAGGCAATGTACAAATCAATATCTTATAAAATAATATTGTTGCTGGGTTCCCTACTTCTAATATCTTACTCAATGGCACATACTATATTATTTCAAAAAATGCAGATTTAAGGTATTTCTACTTTTGGGTCTATAATAATAATATTCTGTATAATTTATTCTTTTTTGTAGTGCCATGAGAACGATGAAAGACGGTTCTATCAGAAAACAGCTCCATATGTCCCAATGTATTATGTGCCAAATAGCTATCCTTATTATGGAACCAATTTGTACCAACATAGACAAGCTATAGCAATTAATAATCCATATGTGCCTCGCACATATGATGCAAACCCAGCTGTAGTTAGGCCACATGCCCAAATACCTCAGTGGCAATACCTACCAAATAGCCACCTACCCACTGTGGTACGTCGCCCAAACCTACATCCATCATTTATTGCCATCCCCCCAAAGAAAATTCAGGATAAAATAATCATCCCTACCATCAATACCATCACTACTGTTGAACCTACACCAGCTCCTACCACTGAACCAACGGTGGACAATGTAGTCACTCCAGAAGATTTTTCAGAGTCCATCATCACGAGCACCCCTGAGACAACCACAGTCTCAGTTACTACACCTACGGCATGAAAATACCAAGGAAATACCAAAGAAGACAACACAGGTAAATGAACAATATACAAAATAAATAATTCTGACAAGAAGCATGGATTTATGAATACGACCATAAATTCTAAAATAGTACAAATAGATAAACTAAGTGTACTACAGAAGCAGAAAAAACAGAGTACTTACAATTTTACCTTGGTAAACCCATAGCATTGATATACCAGATTCTGTTCCTACTAGAAATTTAAAATAATTTTATTTGACAAAGTGAAAATAATTGGCAACTTTATTATCAAACATTTTATGACAATTGGGACACTCTTAGAATATAATAGTTTTATTTCATCCTTATTCACACACAAACTATGACAGCAGAGTAAAACAGCAAGTAACACTTTCATGATTTTTATTTCAAAAATAATTTTAGAAGAAGTTATATAGAATATGGGTTTAAGTAAATTTTAATTATGTAACAATTCTCTTGCACTCTCATTGTAGTATGAAGAGTGAAAGGAAACGATATGTTTCCATGCATTTCTTTATTTCAGACATCATTTCCAAAATGATTCATGAAGTTAAGCCTCTCATATTTCTCCTATTCTAAGATAAACCCATGGAAGAATTATAATGCTTAACTTGAAAAACACATAAATATTAAAAGGATACTTTCAGAACACTGAATGTGATGCAAAATGTTACTGTTTATTACTTGGTCCAATGGATAATGGTAGAGTTTAAAATAATCTGAAACTTATGAGAAGAATTTAAACAAAGAGAATGATTAACAAAGTGAAAAATATCCAAAGAGTGTAAAATACTTTGGGGAGGCTGGGCGCGGTGGCTCAGGCCTGTAATTATAGCACTTTGGGAGGCCAAGGTGGGTGGATCACAAGATCAGGAGATCGAGACCATCCTGGCTAACATGATGAAACCCCTTCTCTACTAAAAATACAAAAAATTAGCCGGGCTTCGTGGTGGGCGCCTGTAGTTCCAGCTACTCTGGAGGTGAAGGCAGGAGAATGGCATGAACCCAGGTGGTGGAGCTTGCAGTGAGCGGAGATCGCACCACTGCACTCCAGCCTGGGCGACAGAGCGAGACTCCGACTCAAAAAAAAATAAAAAATAAAAAACATACTTTGAGGAGAAAATTGCAAAATTTTAAGTTTCTTTGCAACAAATATTTTCAGTCCATCAGATATTTACATGTTTTATGATCTAAAATACCAGACAATGGTCTGTGATATCATGGGACTACTATTAGCCCAGAAAAGGTTGCTTCTTTCATCTTCTTGCCTAATGACCATAGGCTGGTCATTACTTTCTCTGAATTTTTATTTTCTCATTTCTGGTTGCTATGAGACTCAAGTGAGAATGCACATGTGAAAGGATTTTAAAAACTGATCGATCTGTAAAATGTCATGGATTGGAAAAGATAAAGTAAAATTAATAAATATTAACATTTATTTTTAACCAATATCCTAAGTCTCCACCAAATGACAAAAACTGTACATAATTATGTCTGTTGATTCCCATAGTGACTATATGAAACAGATATTATTCCTATCTCAAATTTAGGGATAAAAACCAGTAGGACTGAGGACATTAAGTAAATTATCACAGCTAGAATGTGCAAATGGGAGGCAAACCAAACCTGTTTAATATCAGACAGTGGGGCTTAATTACTATGTCATTTATTTTTATATGGGCTAACTTGCCAAAAAACAGGGAAAATACACTGTGATTTCCTTAGACTAGCGTATGGGCAAACTGTGTTGTTTAGTTGCTGTTCAATAGGATATCTGTTAAGAAAAAGAGAATAAGAGCTGGTTAGACAGCTGGCTTATCCTATTTTTGAGAACAAAATAAGAAAATTTTATTAAAGACAACATGAAAGCAAGTTATTTAATAAGTAGTTACATATTTTACTGATGCAAAATGTAAAGAAACATGTAAAAGACAGTTTTTCTGTAAATATTACATAATGTCTATTATTTTCAGTTTATAATATGCCTATTTTAAATATTTAAATTTAAATATTTAATCTGATTAACTTATGGGATACAGATAAAAAAGAAAAATTATGGAAGCTAAATAAATATATATCATGAGAACTGTTAACACAC
The DNA here is from genome assembly GCF_000951045.1 of Mandrillus leucophaeus. NCBI lineage: Eukaryota > Metazoa > Chordata > Mammalia > Primates > Cercopithecidae > Mandrillus > Mandrillus leucophaeus. The sequence goes on from NW_012109108.1 coordinate 629,134, forward strand.
TACGAATAAATTTCTAAACTATCTTTATTTTTTATAGGACTTGCTGAAACCGAATGACTACTTCACACTCTCCTTCAGTCATTTGTCTGCCTTCAGTCAACTGAAAATGTGATTTTCACAGATTCAGCTCTTCTCTCCTCACATTTTACATTCATGCCACATTCAATATTTTGATTCTTGCACAATAAAGCCAACTGATTGCAACTGATTTTTTGAGAGGAGTTTGCAAAGGGACCTCAGGGATCTCTGGAACTTTGAAATGCTGACAAATTTAGTGTTAGTTAGAGTACACAAATTTACCTAAAAGCAGAGTTCATAGTTTCATCAGGTTCTCAAAAGTGGTTCACGGTCTGACACTAAGAATTTCTCCTCTAGGATGACACTGGGACCAGAGAAGAGCCAAGCCATAGTGTTCCAATCCAGCGGACCACAGAATGACTCTTGAGAGCCATGGGAACTCTAGAGTTAGCATTAAATTTAAGTGCCCAAATGTATTGCTAATGTTAGTCTAGATTATTCCTAAGAGCAAATTCTGGGCACAGGCAAATTACAAATGTCCACAACTACAAACACAGATACGTTGCAAAATTATAAATGTTGACAGAGACTCTAGATATGCATGACCAGGTTTCCCCACACCGGAAGTCACAGTCTCACATCTATTCAAACACTCACACACACACATCACACATCAGAAAGCTTCTGGAATTCAGGTATTCCAGTTCGGAAAAACTTGTGAATATTCAAGGTCCAAGGATATGACATAGCTCTTTTCTTAAACAAATATTGCAAGGAAAATCAGGTCACCTTTGTGCTTGGTCATATTTAACATGCCAGAAAAAATAAAACTCACTCAGCCCTTACAAAATGTTTACTGGTCATTTATCTAATCTTCTGCTGTGACTCCCAACAGATGTGTTATTATTAGGATTGATTTACAGTCTTTTACCTGCTCTCTCACTCAAATGGAGAGTCTGCAACAGAGGCATGGAAGGAATATGACATAGCTAGACCTTATTTGCTATGACTGTTAATGATATTATTAATTTCTTGAAAAACAAAGTAAATATGTAGAAAAGGCAAAATTTATATCATTAAAAATCTTATCACCTATTATATACAAGGTATTTCAAGAACACAAACATTAATAATGGCTGATAACAATAAGTAACGAGCAGTTATAAAGTACATAATATTTGCCAATCTTCTATTTGTTTGTATGTATTTACTCATTTAATATGTAGTCATGAACTACATATATTTGTTCTTGTTATTATTATAAGTGAAAGAGAAATGAAGTAATTTTCCCCATGTGAGGCTGAGATTTGAACTCAAAGTCTTGCTTTAAAGTCCATGCTCTTTAAAAACCGACACATGGAACAGCGTAAAGAACCCATACACAAACCTGAACGTATGCAGTCAACTAATTTTCAGCAAGGGTGCAAAGAAGACACAATAGCAAAATTATAGTCTTTTTAATAAATGGTGCTGGAAAAACTAGATATCACATGCAAAATAATGATATTGGACCCATATGTTACACCATACACAAAAATCTGCTCAAAATGGATAAAAAGTCAATGTAAGACTCGAAACCTTAAAATTGCTAGAAGAATACATAGGGAGAAAGCTCCTTGACATTGGCCTTGGCAAAAATTGTTTTGGATATCACACTAAAAGCTCTGGCTACAAAATCAAAAATAAGTAAATAAACTACATCAAACTAAAAAGCTTCTGCTCAGCAAAGAAAATAATCAACAAAATAAAAAGCCCATACGTTGGTAGAAAATATTTGCAAACCATTTATCTAATAAGGGATTAATATCCAAAATATATAAAGAACTCACATATGAAAGGATGATCAGCATCACTATCAAGAAAATACAAATCAAAACCACAATAAGATATCACATCACATCTGTTAGGATGACTATTTCAAAAAGACAAGGGATAACAAGTGTTGACAATATGTGGACAAAAGGGAATCTTTGTGCATTGTTGGTGGGAATGTAGATAGGTGCAGCCATTGTGAAAAGCAGTGTGGAGGTGCCTATAGAAAATAAAAATAGAATTAGTGTATGACCCAAAAGACCCTTTACTGGGTATCTACTCAAAGGAAATGAAATCACCCTTCGAAACGATATTTGCACTCTCTCGTTCATTGCAGCATTAGTCATAACAGCCAGTGTGGAAAAAACCTAAGTGTACATCAAGGGACATGGATAAAATATGTTGAAACACACACACACACACACACACACACAAACACACAGGGATATTATTCAGCCTTAAAAAAAAGAAAGAGATTCTGCTATGTGCCACAACATGGATGAACTTTGAAGTTGTAGGACAGAAAGCTAATTTCACTTACATGTGGAATTAAAAAAAAAAAATCTGTCAAATACATAAAAACAGAGAACAAAATGGTAGCTACCAGGGATGGGCCACACTGGAAAGATGTAGGTCAAAGAATACAGAGTTGAATGCAGGATGAATAAGTCTAGAGATCTAATGTACAACATGAAAACTACAGTTAATAATATTGTATTTTATTTGAGGTTTTTGTTAACAGATTTTTGGTGCTCTTGACACACATAAAAATGGTAACATTGTGAAATGATGAAAGTGTTAATTTGCTTGATTGTAGTAACCATAGCACTATGTATATAAAAAATTATGTTGTATACCTTAAATATGTAAAATAAAAAATAAAAAGTCTATGCTCTTAATCATGTAAAAACTACTATAAAATCATTTTCAATGTAGCAAGTGAAATAAAATGTGAAGCAAAATACTTTGAAATAAGAAAAACATTCTTAATATTGGCTCATATTAATATGATTACGTCTCATTAAATAACATTAATAATGAGTTGCCAAAAGTAATATTTAAGTTAAACACTTACCTCCCAGATATGATGTTAATCCATATTTGCACCAATTGGATTAACTAACTGGAATATGTACTTAATCTCTCAGCTACTATTTTTACATGTTCACAAACTACATTGTTGAGCTGCTTATCTTTGACTTGGATAAATTACTTCGGATGCAAGGATTCATCCAGGTAGAAGTGGTTTGTTACACATGAGAAATTGGGTTGTTGGCACAGAAGAGATCTGATCTGGAGATGGTCACCCGTAGTCATTTACTTCTGTCGATTACTAGTTGATTGCTCACTGTAAATACAGCATGTTTCCCTCCCACCTCTAAGACGTCATAGTCAAATGAGATTTAGAAAAACATTTTATTTCTCAATCCTGCAAAATAGCCATATTTGAAAGTTCCCAGGTACTCAGAATCCAGTGCTACATTATATAACAAGTGTTTATATAGCACTTTAAAATGTATAAAGCACTTGTACACATGCCGACCTTTTAATCTTCACCAATAAACTCTTGAAGTAATTTGTTATTGATCCTCATTTTACATATGTGGAAACAACTCCACATGGACAAACATATGGTAGTGAAAATGTATAGGGTTCATATTTGTATAGAATCTGATCAAAGTGTCAGCTCAATATTAGCTGTGTAACTTTGGGCAATAAATATAATGGAAAGTATTATTTATTGGTTTATTGATGTACCGTCAGGCTCTATAACAAGGGTTTTATAGGTATTTATTTTATATTGCATTCTCTTAGGGAAGTACTATTATTATACTTATGTAGATATGAGGAAACTGAGGCTCAGAGGGATTAAGTAATTTGGTTAAGATAAGAAAACACTGAGTAGTAGAATTTAGCTTTGAACTCTAGCAATTCAATCCACCAACCCTCATTATCATAACACTAGGACATATAACCTTTACTCTGATTAGAGTATTCAAGGTATTAGAGTACCTTATTATCATTGTCATACCCATTATCATATTACTAGAACATATAACCTTTTATCTGATTAAAGTAATTAAGGTATTAGAGTACGTTATATTAGTTGGTCATTCAATAAATGTTCATTCATTTATCCCCTAACTCCCTAAGTGATATTGCCAAGCACATCTGTTGTCCTTAAGATAAAGTCCATTTTCATAGTCCTGTTGTTTACCTTCCCACTTCATTTATCTTCATTAGATCATCATGCTATTCACCCCAGTGACTCAAAGACTTCTGTCACTGCTTTAGCTATACCATCACCATCCTCCAGCACTTTTCTGAAGCTGCTCAGATCACCATGATAATTCATAGCATCTAATCAAAATTTGAATCCCTGACTTATATCCTTGAGGAAATAGTTCCTGAACTTCCAAAATCAAGTGATCCACTAATGTGCCACCCAGCATCCTGCCCCTCCCAGCTCCTCTGTCCCTTAATACTCCTTAAACTCGATGATACTGGCCTCTCCACCTCTCCCACCGGGGCTATAAACCCTAGAGACTGTGTTCTGCTCACCACTGTCTCTCCAAGGTGAGGTCTAAGAGAGCGTAGCAGCTAAATAAATATTTGTTAAGCAAATAAACAAGGAAAGGAAAAATGGATTGTTGGTGACTAAAGTAGAAATACTGATTTAATTGGATTAAATAGCCTAGGCTTTTCTTACCAAAATCCAGAAAGAAAAAGCAGTGTTGACCTTAACAGTTCACTAGTGATTATGAATCAAAGCTATCAAAGGCAATGATACACTGTCAGACCAACTTTAAATACAAAAGAAAATTACTCAAATTATATTATCAATCACAGAAATCTGAAAGTGTAAAGAGAGAATGTTTTTATAATTTAATCTCAGTTTTCAAGGAAAGAAAATTGAATGTCAACAGAATGATAAACAAATTGCTATATCAATATTATATATTATCTTAACTCTAGTTCAATATTTGGAAGAAGATGGTAGCATCTCCTCTTTCTAATCTTCCTAACCTGATATGCTATCATAGTTGCCAGATGTCCATGATATTGGGATAAAGATTATAAAGCTAACAGTCAAGGCTAATGAGCAAAATTATACTTAAAAGATCAAGTGTATTATGTCTATATTTTATTGGCATATACTAAGAAATCCCAGAAACTTTGGAAGGTAAGATTAAACACTTAAATGTTCCCATAAAATAAACATTTTGTATTAATACAGTTATTTTCCATATTAAAAAAATAATTCTTTTGAATCATTCATTACAAAATATCTACAACTATTGTTAGAATGGCTAAGACAAGGACCTTAAATAACAAAATCTTGACATACTTCATGCTATGGAAGCAATAAATTTTAAACTTAACATTTGAAGTCATCATACAAATAATAAAAATGTAGCCAACAAAAAGAATCAGAAATTTATGTCCACACAAAAACTACACAGATGTTTATAGCAACTCTAATTCCTAATTGCCAAAACTCAGAAGCAACCGAGCTATCCTATAGTACGTGAAAGAATAAATAAACTGTGGTACATCCAGACAATGAAATATTATTCATCATTAAAAAGAAATTAGTTATCCGTCCATGAAACGACATGGAAGATCCATAAGTCAATATTACCAAATGAAAGAAGCCATTCTAATACAGCTACATACTGTGTGATTCCACTATATGACATTCTGATCAAGGCAAAACGATGGAGACAGTAAAAAGATCAGTCATTGCCATGGATTCAATGAGAGGAAGGAATAAATAGGTGGAACACAGAAGATTTTACAGCAGTGAAAACTATTCTGTAAGGTGTTATCATGGATATATGTCATTATACATTTGCAAAAACCCACAGAATGTAAAACACCACAAATGAACCTTAATATAAGTTATAAACTTTGGGTGATCACGAGGTATCAATGTAAGTTAATCCACTGTAAGGAATGTGCCACTCTAGTACAGGATACTGATAATAAAGGAGGCTGGGATAGGGGGCTGAGATAAGGGGTATATGGGAACTCTGTGTACTTCCCACTCAACTTTTCTGTGAACCTAAAACTACTTTTGAAAAGTAGTTTTTAAGAAAAAGGAAGAAATGAAAATCAAAATGTGAATAACATCAAAATGGCTATTTCCTATTTTTATCAATTAATATTTTTAAATACACTCAATGTAGCCTGATGCCACATGTATTTAGTCTTTACTTATACATGTATTTTTAATTTAAACAAGTGAGAGCCTTAAAACTCATGATCTATCGAGACAAATGCCATCAAGGTTAAATTCATCTTTCAAAACCAGAAAAACAAAGTCTTCGCATAGCCAGGCTGCACTAAGACAAGCCTACATCCAGACATCAAAGCAATCATCAAGTCAGGCCTCACTTACTGTTACTCAACCAAAATCACGTGTATCAGTTTTACCAAACCAATCTCTAACAACCAACTCTTTTAAATCTTCGACATCCAAGTCTACATCCAAACATTCATTATCCTCTCAAAATCCAGCAAAGGAGTATAACTCTGCCAAAAAGCAATTTCTAGCTAAAAAGACTGTAAAAAATCAGCCTCAACCAAAACAACTTCAAAAAACAACAGAAATTAATCCACAGGTTTTCACACAAAGTGACCTTACCTGACAAGTCTATGCCCAATCAGGCATCTCCCACCAAAACTGCTATAAAAAGACAGCTGCTAAGCCTAAACAGAAACAGTCAAAAGTAACCAAATCTATAACCAAGAGGACATCATCTTCTCACAAAACAAAAAGGTCATCAGTTGTCAATGCTACACAGAAATCACTTGTAAAGGGAGCAAAAAGAAAGACTACAGCTGCCAAAGCTGCACTTTGGCAGACATCATTTTTCCAGGGTGCAGTGAGGAGCCATCTAGTTCCTACACCTAAAGTTTCCACAGGTAAAACAAGGACAGTTTCTTCTAAGAGGGGTCCACCAAGCAATTTCCCAGGCTCCAGATCTACTTAAAAACAGTGGCAAAGTTCACAGCCAAAAAGTCTCAAAGATGCAATTCTGCTGGAAGCCAGTGTCTAGCTTCCAAAAACAAACCAGAGAAGATGGGTCCTTTACTTACTTGGTCTCCAGCTTACCTGGTCTCCAACTTACTTGACTTTACTAAATGTTCCCAAGCACCATGTGCACAAACTTCATCCACCATCCTCATGTTCAATAAAAATGCATCCATCCCAATGTCAAACTCACAAATCTAAACCTCATAAGCCCATACCTTGTCCACATCAACCAAAAAAGTATCCATCTCAGAATTCTGGAGAAGCAGCTACTTCATCACACACAACACCAACTCCTATCCTTGCAGAGATCACCATGGCAGCCATTGGATATAATAATGATATCACTACTAGCATGTCTTAAATCCCTGACAAGGGATTAATAACTAAAATATATAAGGAGCTCAAATAACTCTACAGAAAAAAATCAATGCTCTGGGTTTTAAAATGGGTAAAATGCAAGGTATGGTATACGCCTGTGGTCCCAGCTACTAAGGATGCTGAAATGGGAGAATCACCTGGGGGTGGGAGGCGGAGGTTTCAATGAGCCAAGATGGCACCACTGCACTACAGCCTGGGTGATGAAGCGAGACCCTGTTTCCAAAAAAACAACAAAAAAAAAAGGCAAAAGATTTGAATAGATATTTCTCAAGAGAAGACATACAAATGGCAGAATGGCAGATGAGTATATGAAAAGATGTTCAAACGCAAATCAAAACTACAATGATGTATCACTTCAGTCCAGTTAAAATGGCTTATATCCAAATGGCAATAACAGATGCTGGTGAGGATGTGGAAAAAAGGAACTCGTACACTGTTCATGGGAATGTAAATTAGTACAACCACTATGGAAAACAGTTTGGAGGTTCCTGAACAAAACTGAAAATTGAGTACCATATAATCCAGCCATCCGACTGATAGGTATACACCCAAAAGAAAGGAAATCAGTATTTCAAACAGATAGCTGCACTCCTATGTTTGTTGCAGCACTTTTCACAATACCTAAGATCTGAAAGCAAACTAAGTGTCCGTGAACAGATGAATGGATAAAGAAAATGTAGCACATATACACAATGGAGTACTGTTCAGCCATAAAAAGAATGAGATCCAGCCATTTGCAACAACATGGATGGAAGTGGAGATCATTATGTTAATTGAAATA
>NW_012109108.1:637215-638872 GCF_000951045.1 Mandrillus leucophaeus
AAAAAAAAAAGGCAAAAGATTTGAATAGATATTTCTCAAGAGAAGACATACAAATGGCAGAATGGCAGATGAGTATATGAAAAGATGTTCAAATGCAAATCAAAACTACAATGATGTATCACTTCAGCCCAGTTAAAATGGTTTATATCCAAATGGCAATAACAGACACTGGTGAGGATGTGGAAAAAAGGAACTCGTACACTGTTCATGGGAATGTAAATTAGTACAACCACTGTGGAAAACAGTTTGGAGGTTCCTCAGCAAAACTAAAAATTGAGTACCATATAATCCAGCCATCCCACTGATGGATATACACCCAAAAGAAAGGAAATCAGCATATCAAAAAGATAGCTGCACTCCTATGTTTGTTGCAGCACTTTTCACAATACCTAAGATTTGAAAGCAAACTAAGTGTACATGAACAGATGAATGGATAAAGAAAATGTAGCACATGTACACAATGGAGTACTGTTCAGCCATAAAAAGAATGAGATCCAGCCATTTGCAACAACATGGATGGAAGTGGAGATCATTATGTTAATTGAAATAAGCCAGGCACAGAAAGACACATCACATGTTCACTTATGTGTGGGATCGAAAAATCAAAGCAACTGAACTCACGAACATACGGAGTAGAAAGATGGTTACTAGGGACTGGGAAGGGTAGTGGGGAAATGGGGGGGATGTGGGGATGGTTAAGGGGTACAAAAAAGTAGAATAAGACCTACTGTTAGATAACACATTAGGGTGACTATAGTCAATAATAACTAATTATACACTTTAAAATAACTTAAAGAGGGTAATTAGATTGTTTGTAACTCAAAGGAAAAATATTTCAGGGAATGAACGGATACCGCATTCTCTATAATGTGCTTATTTCACATTGCAGCCTGTATCAAAACATCTCATGCAACCCATAAATATATGCAACTTCTATGTACTCACAAAATATTTTACAAAAGATATTACAAAACAAGGTTTATAAGTCAGTCTGTAGGCAAAAGGAAGAATTTACTTTGAGATGGGCTGCATCTATTCTAACCTGTGTTAAAAACTGAGAGCACATCATTATTTTAAACACCCATGGTACATTACAAAACTGGATCACAGATTAGACCACAAAGATAACCTCCCTAAATGTTAAAGACTCAGAAATTATATTACCAGAGGCCTCTCTTGGTAGACTGCAACAAATCTAAAAACTATGAAATATTAAAAAGTTTACTTTTTCAAAGGAACAAAACTGTAGTAAAATAGGCACTAGTATGATTTTAAAAATAAGACTATGTATGCAAACTCATGGGGCACAAAGTCATAGGAAGAGGTAAAGTGCTGTATTAATTTATAGTATCATGGGGACATTAGAGTAGATTTATCAAAAAGTTATACTTCTATTTATGCATCTCAGAAATTAATAAAATAGATTCCCAAAATAGTAGGGGAACTATACAAATAAATTAATTTAATTACAACAGGTATTTTTCCCTAATAATGTGAAGAAAAGGAGAATACCTATAATTACAGTATATAATTGAGAAAGAAGAATTTTTGCAGTACTCTCAACTTTGCCTTTGAAACAACATATTACTGATTCTTAGGAAATCTCGGATTCGTACAGGTAAAACATGTAAACAGTTACACTTAAGGAAAGGGATTA
>NW_012109108.1:640152-642019 GCF_000951045.1 Mandrillus leucophaeus
TTTGTTTGCATAAACTAGGTATGTGAAGAAAAGAAATAATATTCAATTTGGTTCAAGAATAAAATAATCATGATCTCTTAAATTAAGCATTCTCTTTAATTAAGGATATTTTCCCGCATTGGAATCAGCACCTTCAATGAAATTGTACTTCTATCCGCAAAATCGTTATAAAAAATAAAACTTGTCTTGATGAAAATTAAGCTTTGATTATCATCAGAACAGTTATTTAAAATTAAGTACTATTTGCTTCTTAAAAAACAAGAATTTAACTGAGGGGCCACTCAGGATCATCTTGATGTTTATTTAATATTTCTCAACATAAGTTATGTTCTCAACTATGTGTGTATTAGTAAGTTCAGTATTTTTCCCCTTATTGTTTTTATATCAAATCATGATTCTGTAGAAATGCTCTCAGAGTATAATCAGCAGTGGCTATTGAAATATTTAAATATGTATATGTATATGTATTTTCACACACACAGAAATACACACATATATATGCAAACATTTATGGACACGCTTGATATATAAAAACAAACAAGTAATTTCATAAAATCTCTTTCACTTGAATTATTATAAAAAGTCAATAGTTTTCATAGAATTTAAGACTGCTGAATGTTTTGTCACCATTTCCTGCAATGCCTGATTCTATGGGCTAAGGTGCTTATATCACTTTTGTTTTGCTTTTGGCTTCTGATACTTCTTGTTCCATTATATGTTTGTTAGGTTTATCCTTTAGGGTTCTAGACTTTTCTCTGGAGATATGTGGTATGAATTGTTTTGCAAATAAATATGGCCTAGAGTTGTTCTATGAATTTTTGCCGATTCACAGGAAAAATATCTTCTAATTCTTTGTGGACCAATTGTGAACATTTGAAATAGAGATGATCTGATAGTATAGTATCACTAGCTTATACATAGCTTTGTTTAGTTGTCTTTAAGACAAATGCAGAACAGAAAGAAAGTGTTAAACCTTAAATATCTTTTTATCTCACACTTTAAACTTCTCTGTTTGCTATATTTTAAGTATATATATCTTATATAATACATGTGCATAATTTATATATAAATTTATTTTTTTAGTGTATTTTTTAATCAGCAGGGATGAATAATAAGAAACATTTAGAGCACGAGTTTATCCAACTTAGTAATCCTTGTCTTCAAATTTAACAGATGGACTCATCATTTGCTCTTTCCTGCCCTGTCAGAAATCATATATCCTCAGTGTCATAGGTAAGAGAAGTTAGATTTCAAATTCTCATTTTAAAATATTAAATATACTTTGCTTCTCTTTCACTAGACATGAGAAAAATCATCAAACCAAGAGCTCCCTCTTTAGGTGATTATAAATGTAAACAAGATGGCTGCTTGTTTCTGAAGCTCTCAGATTACCTCAAAACTTTTAAATTTTGGGGTGCTGGAAATTCACCTTATGCTTATACACAGTTACTTCAGCACAGTTTAGTCAGCAAAGAAACATAATCATAAATAAGAATAAGAATAGCAATAAAATTACTCATAAGTAAATAAAAATATACTTATTTAGCAGTTAAAGACAAAGGAAGTAAGGAAAATAAGAGAAAATTTTATGAATAATATATTCATCGCAAATTATTTATAGTAATGATAAACTGAAAACAATCTATCAATTAAAGAATGGATTAGAACATGTCCTGTAGAATATCTGCATGGGATGACCATAAGTCATTAAATTTATATTTACAAAAAGTTTACAATAGAATTCTATGCTTACACAACATTTGGGGTATAAAAAACTTAATGTGTAATATATAATACATAATGTTAATACATATTAAAATAATACATAATAAAATGTAATACATAATTTTTACATAATTCCAACTAT
>NW_012109108.1:642069-644117 GCF_000951045.1 Mandrillus leucophaeus
CAATAGAATTCTATGCTTACACAACATTTGGGGTATAAAAAACTTAATGTGTAATATATAATACATAATGTTAATACATATTAAAATAATACATAATAAAATGTAATACATAATTTTTACATAATTCCAACTATTAAAAGTCAAATATAATTAGCTAAACTACAGATTTTTAAAGAACATTATCAAGGTAATGAGATTATAAGTAATTATTTTTATTTTTATTATAGTTTTTTGAGTTTTCCAATTCTATCATGAGTTTTAATTACTTTGAAAACCAGAGAATCAACCTTGCAGATATTTAATATTTCTTGAAATTTATTAACTAATCAAATTATTAATTTAAAACAACTAGAAATAGGTTTTCAAATGTGTAAAAGTCTACACTTAAAACACTTGTATTTTTTAAATTATGTTTCGCCAATTACAATAAATACATTAATTGGGAGCTTCTTAGAAGGTCTTGCTCTAATGAGTAAGAAATTACTTTATAAATCTGGTAAACTAAAAAAGCCATTTAAACCATGTTAAGCTTATAAATTATTTTTAACGGTAAGCCACAGCATATCTTGCAACCATGTTATGAAGCTGGTGATTACATTATAAAGGAAAAATCATGTGAGTTAATATTTTCAACAAGCAACTCAGCACCAGTGAATTTATATGACAAAAAAATAAAAAGAGAATAAATATGTAGCTCAAAAAGTTACACAAAGATGGTCAAAGGATAACTTTGAGACATGCAGTGATTTGCATGCAGATGAAGGCTAATGTTGTCAACGAGCAAAGGGAAAACATGAGATTTATGATGAGGAAGAGAGAAGAGAAAAACGTGGAAGTAGCCTGGAAACAATAAACCATGTTTTGCATTTTGGGGGTAAAGCAGCAACTACCAAAGGGGTCAGCCTGGATGGGCTCCACTTGAGCAGACTGGCAAAAATCATAAAAAATAATTAAATTGTTATTATTTGTGAGTTATCCAAAAACCATGAGAAGTTGACTATGAAGTTAAACATGAAAATTGCATTACTTAAAATCTTCCAGCATGTTTTTGTCTACACCTCCAGGTTACTTAGGGAGGTCTGTACCTTACCATTTATAAGAATATCTCAAGACTATAATTTTTAATAAAAAATTTTAAAAATCAAAATAGATTGTTAAACACATTGATTATGCAAAGATCACAGTTGTGGCATAGACATTTATAAAGCACATAAAATATAACATTATTGAATCAATATTTGATACAAAATTATTCATTATAAACATTAAAAATTATGTGATTAATAATTTGATTGGCTTTATTCGAAATTAAAAAGAACGCTTTAAGACAAATTTGAAGCTCTAGGTTCTGTGAAAAAGAAAATACTGCCCAATTAGTTATGATCTACCAAACTGATTTTCTAGAAAAAAAATTAATCATTTAAAATCATTCCAGCAACCTTATTGTGGTTAGTTACTACAAGTTCAAAATCACTACTTACAAAAATATACATCACAGCATCTAAATAGGTAACTCCACAAAGAATTCAAATTGGGAAAGTTTTAAGGAAAGGTGCACAAATTTGATCTCTTTTATTTTCATAATCCCAATACAATTATTAGCAACTAAAGCTGGAAAAAACAGTCTATCACACTCCTGTTCGTTCTTGAAGTTGAGACAATGAGTGAAGAAAGATAAACAAAGAGAATATTTCTCATGTTCAGAATGAGCCTCATGACATTTTCAGAGTTACTGGAAAAGCCACTCTTAGTCATGGACTATTCATTGACCACACAGAGCCTAATTTCAAATGATTTAAAAAGATAACTTTAAGAGTGCAAATAACTGATAGTGTAAAGGAGATGCTACAGAAAATTATTCCACATATGTGAATGCTTTCATAGTTCTTGAAAACCCTTTTCTTACAAAGGTAAAACAATTGAGTTTTCTTTGCAATTTTGTTTCAATGATTTATTTAGATCTTTATTATTCACACTTAACATGAATGTAAAGTAGCCTATCCCTTGTGAAAATTCCCACATTCTGTATATGAGTCCAAACTTTTATA
>NW_012109108.1:644167-646781 GCF_000951045.1 Mandrillus leucophaeus
ACATTGATTATGCAAAGATCACAGTTGTGGCATAGACATTTATAAAGCACATAAAATATAACATTATTGAATCAATATTTGATACAAAATTATTCATTATAAACATTAAAAATTATGTGATTAATAATTTGATTGGCTTTATTCGAAATTAAAAAGAACGCTTTAAGACAAATTTGAAGCTCTAGGTTCTGTGAAAAAGAAAATACTGCCCAATTAGTTATGATCTACCAAACTGATTTTCTAGAAAAAAAATTAATCATTTAAAATCATTCCAGCAACCTTATTGTGGTTAGTTACTACAAGTTCAAAATCACTACTTACAAAAATATACATCACAGCATCTAAATAGGTAACTCCACAAAGAATTCAAATTGGGAAAGTTTTAAGGAAAGGTGCACAAATTTGATCTCTTTTATTTTCATAATCCCAATACAATTATTAGCAACTAAAGCTGGAAAAAACAGTCTATCACACTCCTGTTCGTTCTTGAAGTTGAGACAATGAGTGAAGAAAGATAAACAAAGAGAATATTTCTCATGTTCAGAATGAGCCTCATGACATTTTCAGAGTTACTGGAAAAGCCACTCTTAGTCATGGACTATTCATTGACCACACAGAGCCTAATTTCAAATGATTTAAAAAGATAACTTTAAGAGTGCAAATAACTGATAGTGTAAAGGAGATGCTACAGAAAATTATTCCACATATGTGAATGCTTTCATAGTTCTTGAAAACCCTTTTCTTACAAAGGTAAAACAATTGAGTTTTCTTTGCAATTTTGTTTCAATGATTTATTTAGATCTTTATTATTCACACTTAACATGAATGTAAAGTAGCCTATCCCTTGTGAAAATTCCCACATTCTGTATATGAGTCCAAACTTTTATACATATTATAAAATTTTAAATTCTAAGTTGGATAGATTTTTATATTTCAATACTTCTGAAACTTAAACGTTCTATAATTAATGAAGATTTATTTTATGTTAGTAGTTGTTTCTTTACACTCGTAGTCTGTTATTTAGTCAATGTTTCCTCACACAATGTTTGACATTTTAGAATTTTTTTTAAATTGTATTTTTCTGATCGTCACAATAACTCATTATTTTTACCATTACAGAAATGGAAAAATGCAAAAGTAGTAAGAAACTTTTCAAGGTTGCAAGGCTGAGAGGTGCTTGATCTGGATTTGAACTCAGATCTCTCTGATTCCAAAGCCCACACACTTTCTACTATGCCAACTTGCCTCTGTCATGTAACATAGGATAATTTTTCTTGCTATACTCTTATTAATAACACCAATGATAGTAATAAATAAAACTGAGTTTATTATATACCTTGCAATGTTATAAATGCTTTACATATATTTTTAATTATCAAAATGACCTTATGAAGAGAATACCATTATAATCTTCTTTTGCATATAGGTAATCTGAATGAAGCACAAGATTATTTTTATATGTTGCTTTGTTTTTATAATGGCAGCATAATTCCTTATTTATCTTCATTTAGGTTATTTTTTGTTTTTTACATTTTAGTTTATTTTTATATTTTTTAGTTATAGTAGGGAATAAGAAAATCTCTGTAAATGTTGATTTGCTGTTAGCACTAAGGTAAGCTTATTACCTTTGTTTGATTTTAATGAACTTCAAGTGAATTTAATAAATTTTTTCCTTTAATTTGCCAAGTATCAAGAAATATCTGATCAACCAAACTGAGCCCCTCATTATGGACTGGACCTTCATGAGTTGTACCCTATTGGCCTTCATCTCATCCAGTTGAATCTACTCATTTGTACCACAATCATTTAACAAGATCTATGAATACCTTTTCAAACTACAGAAAACACTTTATTTCCTTCTCTGTTTACATCAATTCAAACTCTACCACACCCATTACAAACTGTAAACTCTTCAAATCCACTAAGCAAAGCTCATCATTGCTCAACTCCATTTAAGGAAAATCAGCAAACTCAATTTCAAGAAAGAATAGCCCTAGCACATCTACTGATACAGCTAAATATTAGAATGACTGGTTTCCACCAACCATGTATCTCACAAACCTACCATATTGGAATCCTTTCTCACAACATATTCTTAAAGCAATGTCAACAACTCCTTCTCTGTTAACCCCTATCGTTACCATGTCTATCCAAAATCCAACTCCTTATACCATTACTAAATATAATATTGCTATTGTCTTCACAACCACTCAAACCTACCCTACTACCACACCGCCACAGAAACTACTCTAATTGATGCTCTCTCTAATACTAATGCTGCAATTCCTATTCAATACACATGTATAATTGTTGCTTATGCCTGGGGCCATATGGCTATATTGCATTATGTGTGTGTGTCTGTGCGTGTTTGTGTGTGTGTGTGTGTATTGAGAGAGCAGGATTAAAAATTACGAAGCATGCTCTCGCCCATCACAAAATTAAAACTCTAGTTAAGGAAATATGAAACCAAAGTTTACAAATTTTGTAAAGGCTTGCAGGAAATATCATGGGACTAGGATACAGTAATGAGAAGTAGTAAGAAATACCACATTCACAATACCTGCTTTGTGTAGCCATTCAAGAGAGAAATAAGCCACTATGTTTAAATAGTGCT
>NW_012109108.1:646831-649413 GCF_000951045.1 Mandrillus leucophaeus
GTTGATTTGCTGTTAGCACTAAGGTAAGCTTATTACCTTTGTTTGATTTTAATGAACTTCAAGTGAATTTAATAAATTTTTTCCTTTAATTTGCCAAGTATCAAGAAATATCTGATCAACCAAACTGAGCCCCTCATTATGGACTGGACCTTCATGAGTTGTACCCTATTGGCCTTCATCTCATCCAGATGAATCTACTCATTTGTACCACAATCATTTAACAAGATCTATGAATACCTTTTCAAACTACAGAAAACACTTTATTTCCTTCTCTGTTTACATCAATTCAAACTCTACCACACCCATTACAAACTGTAAACTCTTCAAATCCACTAAGCAAAGCTCATCATTGCTCAACTCCATTTAAGGAAAATCAGCAAACTCAATTTCAAGAAAGAATAGCCCTAGCACATCTACTGATACAGCTAAATATTAGAATGACTGGTTTCCACCAACCATGTATCTCACAAACCTACCATATTGGAATCCTTTCTCACAACATATTCTTAAAGCAATGTCAACAACTCCTTCTCTGTTAACCCCTATCGTTACCATGTCTATCCAAAATCCAACTCCTTATACCATTACTAAATATAATATTGCTATTGTCTTCACAACCACTCAAACCTACCCTACTACCACACCGCCACAGAAACTACTCTAATTGATGCTCTCTCTAATACTAATGCTGCAATTCCTATTCAATACACATGTATAATTGTTGCTTATGCCTGGGGCCATATGGCTATATTGCATTATGTGTGTGTGTCTGTGCGTGTTTGTGTGTGTGTGTGTGTGTATTGAGAGAGCAGGATTAAAAATTACGAAGCATGCTCTCGCCCATCACAAAATTAAAACTCTAGTTAAGGAAATATGAAACCAAAGTTTACAAATTTTGTAAAGGCTTGCAGGAAATATCATGGGACTAGGATACAGTAATGAGAAGTAGTAAGAAATACCACATTCACAATACCTGCTTTGTGTAGCCATTCAAGAGAGAAATAAGCCACTATGTTTAAATAGTGCTAATGTATGATTTTTGAAATAATACATGACTTTACATAAATATATTGCATACATTCAAGATTCTAAGATTAGAATTCTGATAACTAATTAAATTGTGGTATTTTTGTACGTAAAGTGCCACCTGAAAGTCTTATACACTAGGTTAGGAAATCATCATCCTATTGGGATAATGCTTCACAGCATGGTAATGCTTCTCTTGAATATCATTTAATTGTTGTTACTCTGAATAGACC
Organism: Mandrillus leucophaeus; assembly: GCF_000951045.1. Classification (NCBI taxonomy): domain Eukaryota; kingdom Metazoa; phylum Chordata; class Mammalia; order Primates; family Cercopithecidae; genus Mandrillus; species Mandrillus leucophaeus. Next base: position 648,091 of record NW_012109108.1, read on the forward strand.
TTTAATATATTCCTCAATCCATTATAATAAAAGCCCTAATCTAATTATCCTCATTAAACAGTTAGCATTTATTTAGTACTTTCCTATGTTCCAGGCAGTGTGAATGTAAGCACTTCGCATTGATTTATTCATGTAATACTTAAAACAACTCAACAATCATGAAGAAAATGAAGCAACAAAAAATGAAACACAGGTAGGTATGAAATCCAGGCAGTCTCTCTTCAAATACCCCGTGCTTAACTACTGCAATGTTTCTAAATATGCCTTTCTACATTAAAATTGTATATATGTTTATCAATACCCAACAAAAGGAATTTAGACTAAATAATTTGTATGTTTCTTTAGGTTAAAGAATAGAATAAGTTCTTACCATATTCTTATTCTTAGTGTCACCTAACATAAGGTACATTACTATAAAATTTCTCATGAATTCATTTCAGTAAAAGTATATTGGAAATTGTATGTAACGTCCAACTCCAACTAAAATGATACTAAAAGAAAACAAAGGAGATATGGACCTCAACTGCAAGGAACTTAGGAATTCATTCTTGAATATTAGCTACATAAGTTTCATGCCAAAATAAAAGTGGCAAATCTCATAAAAAGTATATAAAGAATCATTGGATTTCAGATGAGGGAAAAAAATAATTTGAGTTGGGCACATAAGAAGGCTCCCAAGAGTGAGAATATTTTATTTGGGCCTGCAGGAACATGCAGGTCATTAAGACCCCTAGTTTAGAAGCCTAGGAGCATTCCAGAAAGAGTGAAGAGCATCAGAAAAGCAACAGACCTTTAAGGAAAATAGGATGTGGTTTAGATAATCCAGAGCAAATGGTTCATGAAGAGGGTAGTGGAGGAGAAAATAAGATTTACAAAAGCGGAAGCAGGGTTTAAATTACATAGACTTTTAAATGAACTCTTTTCTACAGGTATAACCAGTACCTGTCCTTCTGTTACTCACACCCTAACTTTCTTCATTTCTCTAGGCACAATCTTATTGTCACTCTTGTTTCTAAGAATCTACCACATACCACCACTTCCTCAGGGTCCACTGTTTTTACCACTCCCCAAATAGCCCCCAAACCTACTATTTCCACGAGGACCACATTAGCAACAATGATCATCAACATGCTCCCAAATGCGCTCACTACATCTCCTTCTTCAGAAACATGGGTGCCTATAACAACATCAGCATTAACCAACAAAATGTAAGCTAAGTTTAGCAACAACTGATATAGAGGTAAATTGGGGACTGAGCAAAAAGTTGCATCTGGAACTTCTTTGACTAATGCGAGCCTTAGCAAATTCAGGACTACCCTGAAA
>NW_012109108.1:649463-655597 GCF_000951045.1 Mandrillus leucophaeus
TTTTTGTATTTTAGTAGAGACGGGGTTTCACCGTGTTAGCCAGGATGGTCTCCATCTCCTGACCTCGTGATCCGCCCGCCTCGGCCTCCCAAAGTGCAGGGATTACAGGCGTGAGCCACCGCGCCCAGCCTGCAAAACCCCATCTCTACTAAAAATACAAAAATTAGCTGGGCATCGTGACACATGCCTGTAATCCCAGCTACTCAGGAGGCTGAGGCAGGAGAATTGCTTGAACCTTGGAGGCAGAGGTTGCAGTGAGCTGAGATCGCACCACCGCACCCCAGCCTGGGCAACAGAGTGAGACTCCATCTCAAAAAAAAAAAAAAAAAAGTCACCACACATTTGAGGAAAATTTGTTAAAATTTAAAAACTTTAGACAAATTAAATTTAGCAGAGTTTATTTGAGCAAAGAGCAATTCATGATTCAGCCAGCATCCTGAACCAGTAGAGGTTCATAGAGTTTTACCACCCAGCAATATGGGCAGGTGGTATTAGTAGACAGAAAAAGGAATTGATGTATAGAAACAGCGTGATTGGTTACAGATCATAATTTGCCTTATTTGGGCATGGTGCAGTGAGGGTTTGCCTTATGTGGACATGTTCTGATCAACTGGCAGCTTGTGATTGGCTGAAAATTCTGCTATATTTGACTGAGGCTTGGTTGCTTATTGTAAGAATATACTCTCAAGTTACGTTGCAGTTTATTTACATATTGAATTAGGCTACAGTCCACTATGTATGGAGTCCGGTTTATGCCTGGGTGACAGAGTGAGACTTTGTCAAAAAAAGAAAGGAGAGGAGAGGAGAAAGATGAGGGGAAGGGAGGGGAGTGGAGGGGAGGGAAGGAAAGGAGAAAGAAAGGAGGAAAGGTGGAAAGGAGGGAAGGAGGGAGGAGAACTCCAGGTGTATACTAATTTACAGTAGCTGACAAAATCCACATTAATCTTCAACTTCATTTGTCAATAAACTTTTCTTTATTTTTGGTCATTATTTCAAGGTTCTGTTGTACCCCAAATTCCTAATACTAGAATATATGAATATACTGCTGCTGCTGCTGCTTCTGCTACTATTACTACTAACAACAATAATAATAACGCCTCTGTAGTGCTTACTATGGGTTAGGTGCTTTTGTAAATATTTCACTTATATTAATTCATTCAATCCTTATAACATCCCTATGAAATAAAAAGAATCATTATCCTCATTTTACAGAGAAAATTGAGGCATGAAGAAAGTAAGTCATTTGTCCAAGTTTCTCTGCTAGTAAGCAGAGAAACTAATAATTGAACTCAAATATGTCTGGCTCTGTAGTCTGTATCTGACCACTGCCCTGCATTGCAGCTCAACATCAGTGTCCAACTACAAACATTCGTATTTTAGTATCAGCTGATGTTTTCAATAATCTTTCCATTTTTTATAAGGATATAATCAGTAAATAAGGTTTATTTAAAATTTAGTGCAATATTATCAGGAAATATCTTACTGGGGAAACAATGCAAATAATTAGTGCAGAGTCTCAGGTTTGTTTAATAGAGCTCAAAGAATGCTTTCACAATAAAGATATTGTATAATAAAAATAGTAGCTAATATTGGATAAATAATGAGATGCAAGTCTGCAACTTAATAGTTGCTGGTATCTGAGGACAAGAATCCCCTCACTCAAAAACCCTCTTGGTTATGTCCCATTATCTAGCCAATAGAACTATAATTGTAAACTTCACAAAGGGGTATCTACTGGTTATTGTTCTGAAGCAAATGGAAAACTTACACGTGAAAGAAAGCAAATCGCATTATGAGTCAAATCAGTGGAACAGTCTTAAATGTATGTGGCCTTTCCGGTTTGAAACTGATGACCTCAAATCTCATGAAAAGACAGCATTATATATTGTTCTGTTACTGGCACATTTACCACATTGTTGATTATTCAGCAGGCATCCAACTCAAGAGCCTCTTGGAATCAAAGGTGGAAGCAAAGAAATATTGTAGTAGAGGAACTGTTCACTTGAGACGTGTTGGATCTACTAAAAGATGCCCATGGAAAAAGAAGGCCATTCTTTTTCGTTTGACCTTTCATTAGCACCATTATTACTATTAACTGATGCATCCTCAGTACTGAATACAGTGCCCCACAAATAGTACTTATTTAATATTTTGAATGAATTAGTACATGGAATTTATTAAAATAAATGTCTTCAATGTGAGACAAGTTATAATCAATATTTTTATATACAAATTAGTTAAGGTAAACAGTTGTTCATTCAATTGAATATATAAATGACTTAGGTTTTACGTTATTAACCAGACTTACCAGTGAATTTACAATATATTTCGTGCATTACTAATGTTCTCATATAAATTTAACAACATCTTGCATTGCGAATTGGGAAAATATTATCCGTTTTATAAAGATGAGGTTAAATAATCTCTCTAAAGTCAGATAGCTACTAAATGACTGCTAGGATTTAAACATAGTTCTAATTTTAAGGACAACTACATTTACCATGTAAGAACAACCTTACCATAATCACTGTAATGAATTTTCAAATATACTGATGAATTCTCACACTTACATTTCTTCAGACCACAGAATGTTTACCATATGTCCTGACCGGTGATTTAATATATATATATTATATATTTTCATATTAAAAATAGTAAATGATAAAATAACAACCAGGCAAAGTAAGCTTCACATAATTCAGAATACACTCAGAAAGCTCTAAAATGGGCCAAGTGCGGTGGCTCACAATTGTAATCCCAGCACTTCAGGAGGTCGAGGTTGGCAGATCACCTGAGGTCAAGAGTTCAAGACCAGCCTGACCAACATGGCAAAACGCTGTCTCTACTAAAAATACAAAATTAGCCAGGTGTGGTGGCACATGCCTGTAATCCCAGCTACTCAAGAGACTTAGACAGGAGAATCGCTTGAACAGGGGAGGTGGGGGTTGCAATGAGCCAAGGTCGTGCCATTGCACTCCAACCGGGGAAACAAGAGCGAAACTCCATCTCAAAAAATAAAAGAAAAGAAAGCTTGAAAATGGTGCAAATAAAATAATTCTGATAGTTAATTTCAAACTGGACAAGAAAGATGTAGCTACATTTTTTCCAAATAAAGCTACTTTAAAAAATATTTTAATATAGATTAAGCAGCTAGAATAATCTTGGTTTCAGCTTTCTCCTTAAATATTTTCACACTGATTATTTCGATTCTACTCAAATAACAAGGAAGTAAATTATGCAAAAATAGAGTTGATTAAAGTCCTAAAACTGTAAGAATGCATGACAATATATTAATTGCTCTATAATTAATAGTTACAAATAATGCTTTTCTTTGATAAGTTGCTCAAAAAAGAACAATAGCTCAGAAATAACAAGATAATAATTAAAAAATAACCACTAATTTTCACTTATAATGGTCTTGGGAGAATATGCAAAGGACAAATTTTCTTTTCCGGAAATATGTATATTTATTTCATTGCTGCTCTTTCAAGATTAACCTGTAACAATCCTATCTACACAAAATGTTTTCTTCTACTCTCATCACCAACACCCTCCTCCCCACCAAAGTAGGAAAGTCACAGAGAAACCAAGTTACATTATCAAGTGAAAGAATGACTTCGTTAGTTCTCTCTCTGTATATAAGACTTGAGGCATATGGATACTTGGGGATACTGTCCAGGTTCAGAAAAGAACAATTCCTGTCTAGAATTCAAGATACCCCTACGAAGGTATCTAGATATATAACCCTATCTCATGGTCATTCCTGCTTCAGGTCTCTATTAATTTCTCTATCACTTTCTCAAAGGAGGAAAAGAGTCCAGGAATAGTTTTCAGATCAAAGGGGGATACAGTGAGCCTAAGAGGGTGAGATTAAAAAAGAAAAAGACAGAAAGAAGCAGTTCATTCAGCAGTTGAATCCTTTAGAAAAAGACCTGGAAGTCATCCATTTATGCAGCCAACAGACATATGAAAAAATGCTCATCATCACTGGCCATCAGAGAAATGCAAATCAAAACCACAATGAGATATCATCTCACACCAGTTAGAATGGCAGTCATTAAAAAGTCAGGAAATAACAGGTGCTGGAGAGGGTGTGGAGAAACAGGATCACTTTTGCACTGTTGGTGGGACTGTAAACTAGTTCAAGCATTGTGGAAGACAGTGTGGCAATTCCTCAAGGATCTAGAGCTAGAAATACCATTTGACCAGCCATCCCATTACTGGGCATATACCCAAAGGATTATAAATCATACTGCTCTAAAGACACATGCACACGTATGTTTATTGTGGCACTATTCACAATAGCAAAGACTTGGAACCAACCCAAATGCACAACAAAGATAGACTGGATTAAGAAAATGGGGCACATAGACACCATGGAATACTATGCTGACATAAAAAAGGATGAGTTCATGCCCTTTGTAGGGACATGGATGAAGCTGGAAACCATCATTTTCAGCAAACTATCGAAAGAACAGAAAACCAAACACCACATGTTCCCACTCATAGGTGGGAATTGAACAATGGGAACACTTGAACACAGGGTGGGGAACATCACACACTGGGACCTGTTGTGGGGTGGGAGGAGGGAGGAGGGATAGCATTAGGAGATATACCCAATGTAAATGACGAGTTAATGGGTGCAGCACACCAACATGGCACATGTATACATACGTAACAAACCTGCAGGTTGTGCACATGCACCCTAGAACTTAAAGTATAATAATAAAAAAAGAAAAAAAAAAAAGAAAAAGTCATCAGGTATAGAAGGTGTAGAAGGTGCTGGTACGAAGGAGATGTATGGCTATGTGCAGGAATTCTACAGAAGGAGATTGTAGAAGAAATGAGGTGAAATCCTATCTAAGCCCAACCTATAACGGATAGAACAAAGAAGGTGACTAAGAACTAGAAGAAAAGCCAGGGAGAGGTAACTTAGCAGAGGACAAGGGTTAAGAAAAGTTGTGTAATAAAAATCAGCACTGCAGAATGAGTAAGTAAAATATAAACTAAAAATACATCCATTAGTATTGGCAACAAAGACGGTGCTAACAAGCTTGATAGTGATTTCAGGGAAGTGGTGAGGTGAGATGCTGGATTGCAGTGGGTTAAAGGGGAAGAGGTATAAAATTTAGATTATTTTCTAATACCTTCTAAGCAGATTGACTATGAAGTTAAGGAGTTACAAGAGAGTAAATGGAGGTAGAATCTATGTTGCAGACCAGGGATGTCCAATCTTTTGCCTTCCTTGGGCCACATTGGAAGAAATTGTCTTGGGCCACACATAAAATACACTAACACTAATGATAGCTGATGAGTTGTTTCTTTTTATCACAAAATAGTCTCATAATGTTTTAAGAAAGTTTACAAATTCAAAGTTATGCTGGGCCACATGCAGCTCACAGGCTGCAGATTGATCACGCTTACAAGCTTGTGGTAGACCGAGAAGATTTTTAACATGTTTAAATGCTAACGAAAAGCTATGGAAAAAGGAGAGATTGGTAAATTTAAAAGATCATCTATGACAAATTTAATTATTCATCATGTGGAATAAAAGTTGAATAAAAAAACAGGTTTATGTATCATTCCTGCAGCGATATACATAGCTAAAATCATTTAATAAATCCTTCCATATGACTTTCTATGTGCTATGCTTAAAATACATGAGATACATTTATAATCAAATAAATAAAAAACACCACCTCTGCCCTCACAGAATATAAAGTCTGGCGTAGAAATCAGCTATTACACATATAATTACATAAACACAACTATGAATTTGGTAATTATTTTTTTAAATCATTATAAGTGCTATGAGAATAAATAATAAGAGACAATGAAGAGTTCCTTGAAAAAGTAATTCCATCAAATTACTTTTAATGGAATTACTTTTGATAGCAAAAAAGTAATTTGCTATCAAATTACTTTTGATAGCAAAAAAGTTGCTATCAAAACACTAGTGTAAAATTCTATTGTTTAGAAACTTGCAAGAGTTAACATGACAAGATAAAGGTTTTAACATTGATTGGGTTCATCCTGGCCATTGCCGCTTGTTTCCCACTGAAGACTTCATTCAAAGGAAGCCTAGAACTCCCCAATATTGAGAAATACATACACAAATATAGACTTTAGAGCGA
>NW_012109108.1:655647-666011 GCF_000951045.1 Mandrillus leucophaeus
GGGACCTGTTGTGGGGTGGGAGGAGGGAGGAGGGATAGCATTAGGAGATATACCCAATGTAAATGACGAGTTAATGGGTGCAGCACACCAACATGGCACATGTATACATACGTAACAAACCTGCAGGTTGTGCACATGCACCCTAGAACTTAAAGTATAATAATAAAAAAAGAAAAAAAAAAAAGAAAAAGTCATCAGGTATAGAAGGTGTAGAAGGTGCTGGTACGAAGGAGATGTATGGCTATGTGCAGGAATTCTACAGAAGGAGATTGTAGAAGAAATGAGGTGAAATCCTATCTAAGCCCAACCTATAACGGATAGAACAAAGAAGGTGACTAAGAACTAGAAGAAAAGCCAGGGAGAGGTAACTTAGCAGAGGACAAGGGTTAAGAAAAGTTGTGTAATAAAAATCAGCACTGCAGAATGAGTAAGTAAAATATAAACTAAAAATACATCCATTAGTATTGGCAACAAAGACGGTGCTAACAAGCTTGATAGTGATTTCAGGGAAGTGGTGAGGTGAGATGCTGGATTGCAGTGGGTTAAAGGGGAAGAGGTATAAAATTTAGATTATTTTCTAATACCTTCTAAGCAGATTGACTATGAAGTTAAGGAGTTACAAGAGAGTAAATGGAGGTAGAATCTATGTTGCAGACCAGGGATGTCCAATCTTTTGCCTTCCTTGGGCCACATTGGAAGAAATTGTCTTGGGCCACACATAAAATACACTAACACTAATGATAGCTGATGAGTTGTTTCTTTTTATCACAAAATAGTCTCATAATGTTTTAAGAAAGTTTACAAATTCAAAGTTATGCTGGGCCACATGCAGCTCACAGGCTGCAGATTGATCACGCTTACAAGCTTGTGGTAGACCGAGAAGATTTTTAACATGTTTAAATGCTAACGAAAAGCTATGGAAAAAGGAGAGATTGGTAAATTTAAAAGATCATCTATGACAAATTTAATTATTCATCATGTGGAATAAAAGTTGAATAAAAAAACAGGTTTATGTATCATTCCTGCAGCGATATACATAGCTAAAATCATTTAATAAATCCTTCCATATGACTTTCTATGTGCTATGCTTAAAATACATGAGATACATTTATAATCAAATAAATAAAAAACACCACCTCTGCCCTCACAGAATATAAAGTCTGGCGTAGAAATCAGCTATTACACATATAATTACATAAACACAACTATGAATTTGGTAATTATTTTTTTAAATCATTATAAGTGCTATGAGAATAAATAATAAGAGACAATGAAGAGTTCCTTGAAAAAGTAATTCCATCAAATTACTTTTAATGGAATTACTTTTGATAGCAAAAAAGTAATTTGCTATCAAATTACTTTTGATAGCAAAAAAGTTGCTATCAAAACACTAGTGTAAAATTCTATTGTTTAGAAACTTGCAAGAGTTAACATGACAAGATAAAGGTTTTAACATTGATTGGGTTCATCCTGGCCATTGCCGCTTGTTTCCCACTGAAGACTTCATTCAAAGGAAGCCTAGAACTCCCCAATATTGAGAAATACATACACAAATATAGACTTTAGAGCGAGAATATGGCACTGGGGCTTTACAAACTGGACAGAACCAGGTGGAAGTAAAGAAAAACCTTTCTTAATCACAAGAATATGTCTACTTATAATCTCCTCAGATTAGAAGATAAAAATAAAAAGGATTGAAAGCAAAAATTGAGGACAAAAAGAGAGCTCAAAGGAAAATCAGGACCAAAACCATTGAGAGGATTTGAGACATTTTCTAAGCATGTTGGGAAGACTGGAATTAAACTTGTGGATGCTATTAACAAAGCCTGTGCTGTTTTCCATCCCCACATCCTCCCATCTCGAATGCATGTGTGGGTGGTATCCTCTGAAGTCTACATAAGGAGGGATTCACATCTCAAACTGGTTTCCTTTCGGCTAATTGAGCCTATGATTCTGTCTTAAAAAGCAAGAGCAATAAGCAGTTTTTCCACTCAAACATCAAATATACAGTTGATTCACAGACTGGACTATTCAGAAATACATATTATATAACCAGATTATTACTAGCTTTGCTAAGACTGGACACCTTAATTTTAGACACTACATTGAGGGTTTCCTAAATATCTCTTGAAAGACTCATTAAATAATTTTCTTATGCTTTTCCAGCTTAATTATACATGATTTAGAAGCATCACATAATTTTTTGTAAAATAGCATCATTTTCATAATGTTCTGTAGTTTCAATTGCTTTTCGACAATCTGCACGAATTCATTTAGATACCCTCAGTTTTTTCAAGTTTCATTCCATTCTTCTTGCATTTCATAGAGAATTATTACCACAATATTCTAGGGCTTACATGAGACTCCAACTCACAATAAAATCATAAGACATATTTTCTATAGTTTGATAAAATTGAGTATCTTGAATTGACTTCTAAACAAATTACTTCTAATTACATTAGAGTTTAGTCACCACATTATCTCTGAGTTTCATAGACTTAAGTACCTTATTGTAAAAACCTTTTTACTACTTTCTTTAGTCTATCATATATAAATATCTTATATTCAATTCACAATGCAAAGCCAAAAATTAATTAGAAAATTCCATAGTCACAGTGGTAAAATGTCACCAATTAAAATTGACTTTACCAACCAATTAAAATTGACTTCTCTAAATTAGATTTTAGTATTTCCCAGAATTATTTAGTAAATTCTATAAGATTGACCCACATTCTTTTTACAAACCATCAGCTTATTTCCACAAGACAGTATCATTTCTTTAATGATTATTTGTGTTTTATTTCTGATTAATTTATTAAGTCTTATCACTCCCAAGATGAAAATATCCACAGCAATAAGGTCACGTTATGTGAATAAGGGCCTTGAGTGAACATAGGTGGTAGTGAAGTAGCAGTTACAGTGGGCCTTCAGCAAGAACAAGTGCTATGCTGGCTTCAGGTCTGACCCAGCAAAGTCCCAGTAGTGACTTTGGTCAGTGGTGGCCCCAGGGGAGCTTGCACCAACACACCCCAGTTCCAGATGGCTCAAAGCAAAGAGAGAGACTCTGTCTCTTTGGGACAAAGTAAGAGAAAAGAACAAGAGTCTCTGCCTGGTAACCCAGAGAATTCTCCTGGATCTTATGGAAGACTACCAAGGTGGTACATCTATGAATCTGCAAAATCGACAGCATGATTGGGTGTGGGGCCCAAGTCCCTTCAAAAACCTGGAAAGCTTTCCTAAGAAAGACAGATACAAACAAGCCCAGATTGCAAAGATTACAATAAATACCTAAGTTTTCAATGGCCAGAAACAGATAAACATCTACAAATGTCAAGACCATTCAGGAAAACATGACCTCATCAAATGAACTAAATAAAGCACCAGGGACAAATCCTGGTGAAAGGCATATGTGATATTTCAGAGGGATAATTCAAAATAGGCATTTTGAGGAAACTCAAAGAAATTCAAGATAACACAGAGAAGGTATTCAGAATTCTATCAAATTTTTTAAAAATTGAAATAATTTAAAAGATTCTAGCAAAAATTCTAGAGTTGAAAAATGCAACTGACATACTGAAGAATGCACCAAAGTCTCTTAATAGCAACAAATCAGTGCGATATATCATATCAAGAGAGTAAAAGATAAAGACCATATGGTCACTTCAATTGATGCTGAAAGCATTTGATAAAATTTAACATTTCTTCATGATAAAATCCATCAAAAACCTGGAAATAGAAGTAACATACGTCAACATAATAAAAGCCATATATCACAGACCCATAACTAGTATCATACTGAATGGGGATAAACTGAAAGCCTTTCTTCTAATATCTGGAACAGAATGAGGATGCCCACTTTCACCAGTATTATTCAAGATAGGACTGGTAGTCCTAGCTAGAACAATCAGACAGAAGAAGGATATAAAGGGCATCCAAATTGGAACGGAAGAAGTCAAACTATCTTTGTTTGCAGATGATACCATCTTATAGTTGGGAAAACCTAAAGACTTTACCAAAATACTATTAGAACTGATACAAAAAAAAATTCGTAAATTTGCATGATACAAAATCAACATACAAAATCAGTAGCATTTCTATATGCCAACATTGAAAAAGTGGGAAAAAGAAATTTAAACCTAATCCTATTTATAATAACCACACATAACGTTAAATACCAAGAAATTAACCAAAGAAGTAAATGATCTTTATAATGAAAACTATAGAACACTATTGAAAGAACTTGAGGAGGACACCAAAAAATGTAAAGATATTTCATGTTCATGGATTAGAAGAATCTATATTATGAAAATGCCCATACTACCCAAAACAATCTACAGATTCAATGCAATCCCTATCAAAATACCAATGATATTATTCACAGAAATAGAAAAAAAAAAACCTAAAATTTATACGTAACCACAAAAAAATGTAGAATGGCCAAAGCTATCCTAAGCAAAAAGAACAAAACTGGAGAAATCACATTACTTGACTTCAAATTATAGTACAGAGGTATAGTAACCAAAACAGTATGATACTGGCATAAAAACAGTCACATAGATGAATGGAATAGAATAAAGAATGCAGAAACAAATCCACATACCTAGAGTTAGTTCATTTTTGACAAAGGTGCCAAGAACTTATACCATGGAAAAGACAGTCTCTTCAATAAATGGTGCTGGGAAAACTGGATATTCATATGCAGAAGAAAGAAAGTAGACCCCTGGCTGGGTGTGGTGGCTCATGCCTGTAATCCCAGCACTTTGGGAGGCCAGGGAGGGCGGATCACTAGGTCAAGAGATACAGACCATCTGGCAAACATAGTGAAACCCTGTCTCTACGGAAAAAAAAAAAAAAAAAAAAATTAGCTGGACGTGGTGGTGTGCACCTGTAGTCCCAGCTACTCGGGAGGCTGAGGCAGGAGAATCACTTGAACCTGGGAGATGGAGTTTGCAGTGAACCAAGATTGTGCCACTGTACTTCAGCCTGGTGACAGAGCTATACTGCATCTCAGAAAAAAATTAAAAAAAAAAAAAAAGAAAGGAAAGAAAAGAGAGTAGACCCCAATTTCTCACCATATACAAAAATCAAATCAAAATGAATTAAAAACTTAAATCTAAGAACTCAAACCACAAAAGTACTACAAGAAAACATTGGGGAAAATCTCCAGGACATTGGTCTGGGCAATAATTTCTTGAGCAATACATCACAAGCACAGGCAACCAAAGCAAAACTGGGCAAATAGGATCACATTAAGTTAAAAATCTCTCCTCTACACAGCAATGGAAACAACCAATAAAGTGAAGAGACAACCCACAGAATGGGAGAAAATATCTGCAAGTTATCCATCTTACAACAGATTAATAATCAGAATATTAAGGAGCTCAAACAACTCTATAGGAAAAAATCTAATCATTCGATTAAAGAATAGGCAAAAGATTTTAATAGACATTTCTCAAAAGGAGATATAAATGGCAAACAGGTATATGAAAAGGGGATCAACATTATGGATCATTAAAGAAATGCAAATCAAAACTACAGTGAGATATCAACTCACACAAGTTAAAATGGCTTTTATCCAAAAGGCAGGGAATAAAAAATGCTAGAGAGGATGTGGTGAAAAGAAAATCATCATACATTGTCTTATGGAATGTAAATTAGTATAACCACTATGGAGAACAGATTGGAGGGTCCTCAAAATATAAAAGTTGAGCTGTCATGTGATCCAGCAATACCACTGCTGGGTATATATCCCCTAAAAAAGAAATCAGTATATCAAAAAGATATCTGCATTCCCATGTTTGTTGCAGCACTATTCACAATAGCCAAGATTTAGAAGCAACCTAAGCATCCATCAACATAAAAATGGATAAGGAAAATGTGGTACTTATACAGAGTGGAGTACTGTATTAGTCCGTTCTCACACTGCTATGAAGAAATAACTGAGACTGACTACTTTATAAAGGAAAGAGGTTTAATTGGCTCAGAGTTCCACATTGCTAGGAGGCCTCAAGAAACTTACAATCATGGCAGAAGGCAAAGGAGAAGCAGGCACCTTCTTCACTGGATGGCAGGACAGAGTGCAAGCTGGGGAAATGCCAGTCACTTATAAAACCATCAGATCTCATGAGACTTATTCACCATCACTAGAATAGCATGGGGGAAACCATCCCCATGATCCAATTACCTCCACCTAGTCCCGCCTTTGACACATGAGGATTATGGGAATTATAATTCAAGATGAGATTTTGGGTGGGGACACAGCCAAACCATATCAAGTACCATTTAGCCATAAAAAAGAATGAGATCCTACCATTTGCAACAGCATGGATGGAACTGGAGATCATTATGTTAAGTGAAGCCAAGTACAGAAAGACAAACATCACGTTTTCACTTATTTGTAGAATCTAAAAATCAAAACAATTGAACTCATGGACATAGAGAGTAGAAGGATGGTTACCAGAGGCTGGGAATGGTAGTGGCAGGGTGGAAGGGAGATAGGGATGGTTATTGGTTACAAAAAATAAAAAAATAAAAATAAATAAGACCTAATATTTGATAGCCCATTAGGGTGACTATAATCAATAATAATTTAATTGTACATTTTAAAATAACTAAATGAGTGTAATTGAAATGTTTTCTTGAGGAGACGGATATCCCATTTTTCATTACATGATTGTTATGTGTTGCATGCTTGTATTGAAATATCTCATGTTAATACCTAGGTGATGAGTGCAGCAAACCACAATGGCACAGATTTACCTATGTAACAAACCTGCACATTCTGCACATGTACCACAGAACTTAAAATAAAAAATAAAATTAATTTAAAAATAAGGCCACTTTACAGAGCAGTAATGAAAATATTACATGATAATTAATCAAGAGTTTCACTCAGTAATATAATTTCCTAGAGTGCAGAGAAATTCAGCAATCATAACACCAGACAACAAGGAAGAAAATTAGCAGTTGACCAGTCCACAACTCCACCGCCTGGACATTACAAAAGATTTCCATCCACCCACCTCAATAGGAAGTTACACGGGTTCATATGCTTTTGTATCATCACTCTGTAAATGTACACAAAGAGCTCCATCTCACCTTTGAGTTCCCAAAATCAAAGTCTGTACCTGTCAAATCTGTATCCTCCTTCATTGTAACAAAGAAGACATCTAACTATCTTCAATTGATACGTGAGTAATTAAAGAAAAAAAATCTGTCCAAAGTTGATAAGTCAGGCCCTAAGTAAAGCACTAGCATCTTTTGCACCAAACTCATCCACTCCAGCTTGGCAAATTTATATCTCGTAAACATCCATGACCCTGCAAACCACACTGTCATAAACCAAAATTTATGACAAGGTCATCAGGCATTGAAGACATTGCAACTGGTGCCCCAACCAGTGTAATCCCCACTGTCCTTGGAGCTACTACTAATTTAGCCATAATCACTTGTACTATATCCAAAAGCAAAACCTCTGTGTCATTACCTAAAACTAGTTCAACTGCCACTGCAATTCAGGGATCAGATGCAACCACCAGCACACCTAAAACTCTATTCTCAGTCACTGTTACCACAACCCTAATGACACTGATTACTAACTCAGCAACAGGTGCTACATCCACAGTGTCTACTTCCACTGCAACTGCCCCAGCATCTATCTGTACAGCCTCAGAGGCTGCTTCAGTGGAATCCACACTCCAAGGGTCTGCCTCTCCCAGCGCCATAAACTCCAAAAACCCAAGGGCTGGATCCAATACCTTTTTAGCCTCTTCTTTCACCATTGCCTCTGATTTTACCACAGAGGACATAGAAACTGAAACAAACACAGAGAATGATGCCACCCTCCCAGGCATAGATGATTCCACCACTCAAGCCACCCCTACAACTTCAGCAAACACAGGTTCCACATTCCCTCCCATTGCCGCCACCACTGCTGCTGCCATAGTCTCCACACCTGTTGGAGACACAACTGCAATAAGTGCCACAACCCTAGGGATTGATGCCACCACCAGTGAATGTATCATGTCTACATCCTTGGGTGTGACAACTCTCACTTCTGCTGTCGCCGCAGCTCTGTCATGTGCTACAACTTCATCCTCGGAATCTTTAGCTTCTAACTCTATGACTGAAGATAATATCAACACCCAGGCCTCCAAATTGATGACTCAAGGGGATAAAGCCATCACTTGATGATACATCCCTATAGATGTCAATTGCACCTTATTTACTATTAGATTTGTATTAGATATATAATATATTCAAATTAAATTTTTGGTAGATCATGTGAGATGGGAGTCAAGATTCCTTTTGTTTTTTCCACAGAGATATGTAAATGATCATGATTAATTTATTGAAAGGGCAACCTGTTTCTGTTTCTTCCTCCTTTGTCATAAATCAGAAAAGTATGTGTACGTTTCTCTATTCCACTGATCTAATTGACTATTCTTGCACGAATAGCATACTGACCCAATTACCATATATGAACAAAAAATTTGTCAACTGGTAGTATAAATTATTGAGTCATTGCCTCTGCATTTTGATATAAACTTAAGACTTGACCTACCAGTTGCAAAATGGTCTGCAGTTCAGTTTGGGAAGAATTCACATTTTTAAAATATTGTCTTCCAATTTATGAATATGGTAGATCTCTCTGCTTTATTAGGTCATTTTAAATCTGCTTAATCATTGTGATAGACAGAACAGTACCCATCCCCAGAAGATATTTATGCCCTAATTCTTGCAACCTGTGAATATTTTATCCTTCATGGTAAAAGGAACTTTGCAAATGTGATTGAAGTTTAGAACCTTAAAATAGAGGGATTATCATAGATTACCCAAGTGACCCCAATCACATTAGTCCCTAAAACTGGAAAAGAAAGGCAGAAGAGTGAGTCAGAGAGATGTGACATGAGAAGGACCATCCAGCTTTGATGGTGGAGAAAAGGGATAAGTCAAGAAATGCACAGTCTCCAAAAACTAAAATTCCCCAGTTTACAGCTAAAACAAAACATAATGAACCTCTTACTTGAACAACCACAAGGAACTGTTCCATCAACATCTTGAATGAGCAGGAAACATTCTCTTCCAGGGCCTTCAGAAAGGAATGCGGTCTGCTGAGACCTTTGTTTTAGTCTGTTAATAGCATTGGGAGATATACCTAATGTAAATGACGAGTTAATGGGTGCAGCACACCAACATGGCACATGTATACATATGTAACAAACCTGCACATTGTGCACATGTACCCTAGAACTTAAAATATAATAATAAAAAACAAACTCACACTAGACTTGTGACTTTAAGAACTGTAATGTGATAAATTTCTGTTTGTGGTCATTTGTTATGGCAGAACAGAAAACTAATACAGTAAAGTTTCATATTTTTCAGTGTAGAGCTTTAACATATTTCATTAGCTTTCATAGGTATTTGATTTTTATATTAGAAATGTTAATTATTTTAAAATTTTATATTTTCATTGCTGATATATAGAAATATCATTGATTTCAAACATTGACCATGTAATATAGTGATGCTTAGTAATGCTGATAATTTTCTTGTACATTTGTCTAAATCTTTTACAGACACAAACATACTATCTACAATTATGAGAATTTTAGCTTTGTTCACTCTTTTTTTCTTAATTCGTTACTGCTCTAGCTAGGACCTCCACTACAATATTTTGCAGATGTGGCCATCAAGCATCTACTGTCATGCAGCAATAGATAAATAATACAAAATTTGGTACTTAAAAGTACAAAAGTACTCAAAAATATGGAAGTGGCTGTGAAACCAGGCAGTGAATAAAGGCTGGAAGTATGTTAAGAAGCATGTTAGAGAAATCCTAAATTGCCTCGAGCAGACTTTCAGTAGAAATGTATGAACTTTAAGGTCGCTGCTGGTGATAAGGTCAGAAGGAAGTGAGGTACATATTATTGGAAACTGGAGAGGTATCTTTGTTTCCGCAAGCTACTGGGAAAGTAGAAAATGTACCTGGTGAAGATGGCCGAATAGGAACAGCTCCAGTCTCCAACTCCCAGCGCGAGCGACACAGAAGACCGGTGATTTCTGCATTTTCAACTGAGGTACTGGGTTCATCTCACTAGGGAGTGCCGGACAATCGGTGCTGGTCCGCTGCTGCAGCCCGACCAGCGAGAGCTGAAGCAGGGTGAGGCATGGCCTCACCTGGGAAGGGCAAGGGGAAAGGGAATCCCTTTACCTAGCCAGGGGAACTGAGACACACAACACCTGGAAAATCGGGTAACTCCCACCCCAATACTGCGCTTTAAGCAAACAGGCACACCTGGAGATAATATCCCACACCTGGCCGGGAGGGTCCCACGCCCACGGAGCCTCCCTCATTGCTA
>NW_012109108.1:668696-672771 GCF_000951045.1 Mandrillus leucophaeus
ATTACTATTTCCAAGTAAAAGATGAGATATGTTAACTTGGATAGGATGCTGCTAATGAAGATGATCAGAGGTGAACTGATTCAAAACACTATCTAGGAAGTAAAATGTAGAGAGGCTCTAGTGACTGATGGACATGGGAGGATAAGAAGAAAAGTCAAGACTGACTCAGGATTCCAAATTATACTACTAGGTAAATAATATACCATCTACTGAAAGGGGGAACACAGGAAGACATTCTATTTTGTGGGGAAATATCATGATGTAAACTGGGTTCAGTTCAGACTCAGAGAAAAACACCAAGTGATTTCAAAATTTTCTGATTATGGTTCTAAAATGGATCTGTTGGCACCAAGGCCACTGAAACTGATGACCCTACCATCACTGTCACAAGCTACATGCGATTAGAGATTTTGTGAAACTTATTGAGTTTCCCTAAGGTCATCCCTAAATTAACTACAGGCCGCCTTTACTTTCCCTTTTTCTTTCACAAAATTCTGGTACCAGAAGCCCTTTGTTCTGTATACTTGTCTTAATAATCTGGCACCATGGAAACAGTGTCCATTTTCCACCAATACTACCGTCATATTAGGAAATCCACATTGTGTTCCTCAGAATTAGACTAGCACAGGTCAGAAATAGGTTTGATTATTCAATACATTTATTGTAATTTGTAAGTCATCTAACAATGATGACTTATCAATAAGAAAAGTATGAGTCACACATGGTGGCTCACACCTGTAATCCCAGCACTTTGGGAGGCCAAGGCAAGCTGATCACTTGAGGTCAGGAATTGGAGAAGAGCCTAGCCAACGTGGCAAAACCCTATCTCTACTAAAAATACAAAAATTAGCCAGGTGTGGTGGTGGGTGCCTGTAATCCCAGCTATTGAGGAGGCTGAGGCATGAGAATCTTTTGAATTCGGGAGGCAGAGGTTGAAGTGATTCGAGATCATGCCACTGCACTGCAGCCTGGGTGACAGAGCGAGACTCCATCTTCCAAAAAAATAAAATAAGGTTTTATAAAATATTTTCAGAAGAACATGTACAGCATCCTATAGACTAAAATTTATAAACTAGATGGAAGAAGAAAGGAAAACACAAATAACATCATAGAATCTTAGAATTTCATGGAACCTGTTCTTGGAACATAATAATATATAGTACACCATGTCATGCATCATACATATAGGAGTTGAGTTCTACAAAGCTGACCCCTGAATTTAATAGCACACCATGTACCTTCCTAGAATTCTCTTTATCCCACAACCACTGGGATTATCCTAAATGATGGGAGTTGGGAGGGGATAGCAAGTGGGATGTGTGTAGCACTGAGTGGGTGCTAGGTGGGTGAAGAACTCCTTAGTTATGTACAATTCTTGACCAAAGATGAAATGCTTTCTTCAGGTGAGAATTTAAATAAAAATATTAATCTCATTAGCAAACTGAATGGGAAAACCTAATTTTTTAGTAGTTGCAAAGAATGATGGTATTTTTTAAAAAGTATCTGTATGTTTTAATTTCATATCCACATTTTAAGTTTAACTTCAGAAAAATATTTTTTCTTTATTCTTAAAATACCACTGAAATTTGTATTTGGTATCACTTAGCAGTTTGGTTAAAGTCATTCTCTCATTTTCAAGCAGGTAATGTTTTTTCTTCCTGTTTCTTTTTTTACAGGGGGTAAAAGGGCAGGATAAAGGCCTTAATCCTGAGTGGACTCATTATGGCCTTTGCCATTTGTTTCCAGGTAAGATTTCATACACTTGAAAACTGGAAGAACTACTTAAAATTGAGAGCTACGTACTGAGATAAGGTTCAAAGTGAGATTATTACACTGTATTTTTTAAAACAAGATAGAGACACATGGGATGATAAGAAACAGGAACAATTACCTTTTGCTTCTAACATCCGTGGAAATAGGTCTATCTAAAATCACCCGGAATTTGAGGAGAAAGGTCAAAGCAAAGGGAGATATGGAAGAGAGGGGAAAAGGAAAAAGAAAAGTAGATGAAAGAATGACTGTGTATTGAGGAGGGTAAGGTATAAGGAAATCTCCAAATGGATATAGAGGAATAGAACTAAACTTGCAAACAGAATTCTGAGACTTCCACTTCTTAATGTCCATGTTAACCCAGCAATTCCATTTGATGTTAACATGGACCTTGAGAAGTAGAAGTCTCAAAGGTGTAAAGTGGGGGTAAGCTTACCCATCTCTCAAATTTGTTTTTGAATCACTCTCTGGTTCTATTCTTACATCTTCATGACCAAAACTGTAATATATAATCTCACTTAAGTCATAAAAGCAGTGACAAGAAGGATGGTCTCTTCTATTGACATCTGAAGTAAACACTTGTTATATTTCACATTTTTACTCATCTGAAACATGACTTATGACAATCTAATAAGTCTGAAACATGACTTATTAGATTTTGATGTGCTTTTCGGAGTAAGCCTGGGTCTCAGATTTTATGCTCCTTTCCTTTTCCCTTTTGTATCTCTTGCAGAATTCAAAACGACAACACTCTCTTCTGTTCCTTCTTATTAATTATAAATTAGTCACTAGGATTTTATATTTCTCTTTGATCAGAGGGCATAGTATCCACTATTTTTAGAATTACAGTCTATAATTGTCATTAGATTTTTATAGATTAAAAAATGATATATTTTTATTTTTATAGATTAAAAAAATAGATCTTAAATGTCTTTAAATGTATTTAAATGTCTGTTAATTCTATTTAACCAACCATCCTTCATTCCAAGGATACTTTCCTCCTCTGACATCACTATAATTTCCCTATACAAGTCTTTACACAACAATCAGTGCTCCAGAAAAAGCAGAAGAAATTTAGTCTTGTCAAATGTTTTTATATCCAATGTTCTGAATTCAACACCACATACTTCTCTTTTATATAATTTCTAAACTGGACTTACCTGTAATACTTTGAGGTTTATATAACTTGCTTGACTTACTATTTGTTTCTTTTGTTAATTCACAGAACAAGGACAATAATTTTTCACTCTGGAATCTTTAAGGAAAGAACAGGTTTTCAGAGACTTAATCATAATATATTTTTTTATTTTATTTTTTATTATTATACTTTAAGTTCTAGGGTACATGTGCATAACGTGCAGGTTTGTTACATATGTATACTTGTGCCATGTTGGCGTGCTGCACCCATCAACTCGTCAGCACCCATCAACTCGTCATTTACATCAGGTATAACTCCAATGCAATCCCTCCCCCCTCCCAATCATAATATTTTACCAAATCAATTAATTTGATTTCTTCAAACCACAATTCTGTATTTCCTTGAAGTTTCTTAGTAAATGCTCTAAGCATTTAAAGTAATGCCCCAGTCCTTTCTCTATCACATTTTTGCCCCATTATTTCAATTTTTAAAAAATTATTATAAATTGGCTATTTATAATTTTATACACATATGGAGTGCAAAGTGTTTTTATGATTTATGAATATAATGTGGAATAATTACATCAACCTAACGAACATATTTATAACTTCAAATACCAATCTTTTTGTGGTGAAAACATTTGAAATTTAATCTCTTAGCCATTTCAAGATGTACAATACACTATTATTAACTATATTCACCGTGCTGTGCAATGCATCACAAAGAAAAACATTTCTCCTCTTTGAGGCTCGTGTCCTTTGACCATCATCTTTCCACCATCCAGCCTCTATAACCACCAGTCCACTCTCTGCTTCTATGAGTTTGTTTCAGATTCTTCCCATGAGTGAGAACAAAGTGTTTGTCTCTCTATGATTGGCTTACTTCACTTAGCTTTAATATTCTCCAAATCAGTCATTGTCACAAATGACAAAATTTCTTTCTTTTTTAAGGCTGAATGGTATTTCATTGTGTATATTTAAAGCATTTTTATCCATTTATCTGTTGGTGGACCCATAAGTTGATTCCATAACTTGACTATTGTAAATAGTGCTGCAATAAATGTGAGAGTACAGACTTCTCTTCAACATACATGATTTTAAATCTTTTTGGTTTGGAATTCCAGAAATTGAATTAATTACTGGATCATATATTAATTCTGTAGGAGGA
>NW_012109108.1:674591-683218 GCF_000951045.1 Mandrillus leucophaeus
CAGGGGTGAGCTACTCTTTGGCTTTCCAGCTGAAGCAAGCCTAATAATTCCTAGACTCCAAAATGTGCAGAGGTGGGCAGCTCTCTGCTTGGGCAGAGACATGTGGTAGGCTTTTGGCTGAATCAAGCTGGTATATGACCTTAATGATTGAGAGAATTTAGCCCCATGTTTTTCCAATAGGCACAGAGGTAGGCATCTCCCTGCCAAGGCAAGGTCACTGGGTGGGCATTTGGACTCGGTAGAGCTGCTGCTTGGCCTCCCAATTCAAGCAAACCTAGCCCCTGTGCTTCTCTGAAATGCATGGAGATCGATGGACAGACTTTTGGCTAAGCTGATCCACTCTTAAAATTCTTTAAATTATCTGCACACTTCTCTGAAACGTACAGAGGCAGTTGTCTCCCTGCCTGGGCAAGGCTAGGCATGCAGACTAGCTGTTTAGGGATTTAAGCCAGTTGAACTTCCCACCATGTCTCTGAAAGTAAACAGCTCAGCTTTGCAGGTAGGCTGTGTAGTTAGCTGATATCTCTGATAGGGTACCACAACTGGTAGCAAAACAGAGGTGTCATCAAGATCCTCAAGTTGGTCTCTGTGAGCCCTGCTTCCTTTATTTTTTTCTACCTGACTCTAGGAGGTCTAGCCAAGCCATTACACCCAGTATTTCCCATTCTCTTTCTCCCCTGTAGAAACCGTGGACCCAGGGAAGTCCTGTCTGTGTGGCATTGTACTAACTTGGGGGTGGGGAAGGGCAACACACTTCAAGGGAGACCATCCTTCTTACCCTTCTAATTTAGTTTAATTTAATTTATTTTCATCCAGTTCTATGGATTATCCAGGTTTCCCAGGCCTGTTTCCAAGTACTGAGGTTTTTATAAAGATGCTATAGTCTGTGGATAATTGCTAGTTGAACTTTCTGTTGGGGGAGTAAAGTGTGAGACTTCCGATTTCACCGTCTTGCTCTATTTTAAGTTTGTATTGCAATTTATTCTAAATTAAAATACATTCAAAACCAAAACTCCTCCTAAAGAACAGACCAGCTACTGCAACTAAAATGAAAATATAAAACAATAATTGATTCGGTGCCTCTCTTGGTAATATCTTCTATTCTCTGCCCCTGCAGTTCAGTGAGTGCCCGTAATCACACATCAGGCAACAGGAAAGACAACCAATAGTCGAGCAGTCCAAAGCTCACCTGCCAGGACATCACAAAGCACATCTTCATTCACCCAGCTCTTGGGGAAACCTCAAGCCCATTCTCATACCTCTGCCTCACCTGTCCATAGATCCCCCAAAAGGGCTTCATCATCACCTTTCAGTACTCAAAAATCGAAGTCTCTACCTGCTAGGGCTGCACACCTTTCTGTACCGACTAACAAAGCAGCCAAAGCAGCCAGCCAATCAACATCTAATTCTAGGACATCAAGTAAAAAGAAAATACCTGTCCAGTCATCACAAAGTCTACAAGTTAAACCTAAGGAAATTACATTGACCACTCTCAAGAAAGGATTGACTTCTCATTCATCTAGTCTAACAAGACAAAACACCCCACTGAGGGCAAGCAAAACTCTGAAACAGTCTAAAAACAGTCAATGGAAAACTGCCAGGAAACAGTCAAAATGGACCCCAGCAACACCAAAGGCATTTTCAGCTACAAAGAAAAGTCCAAAAATGTCCAAGAAAATCCAGTCCATGCCAACTAAGAAACAATTAAAACAACCCACAATTAGAGCAACTCCAAAAACATCTCAACCTAAGAAAAAAAAATCTCTAAAGACTCCCAAAAAGGCTTCATTCAAAAAACAATCATCTAAGTCCACAGCAATAAAAGCTTCCCCTAAAACTTCTTCAATCCTCAAAAAAGAACCAACTAAATTTAAAAATACTTTGTCTTCATCTGCAAAACAAAAATTAAATCAGGCAGCAGTAGCTAAAGCAATCCCCCAAAAAACATTAGCCAAAAAGAAAGCTCAAAATAAACAAAAAAAAAACGTGTCTAACTCCAGTCAAAAAAGATCCAACTAAGGCAACAGTAACAAGGGAAGCTTCCAAAGCTGAAAAGAAAAATCTAACCAAGTCCAAAAAGGCAGCACCTACACCTGCCAAGAAAAAGCTAATTCAGCCAGAATCAGTTGCAATGAAAAGGAAGACATCCATAGCCAAAAATAAAATGTGAAAGAAACCACAAAAAACCTTTACTGCACCTGCCAAAAAACAAATGAATCAGCCTAAAGCACTTAAATCAGTATGAAACACACAACCAGCCTCTAAGAAAATACCAATTAAATCTAAAAGTTCCTTATCTAAAAGTGCCAAGGAACAGTCAAATCAGGCAAAAGATGATAAACTTCTAGTTCTCAAAAACACCGCGGTCAAAAAGAAAAACTTAAGAAAATCTAAATTATTTTGATCTACACCAGCAAAGAAACAGCAGCATCAGATAAGTCCAACCAAACCAGGTGGAAAAGCAGCTTTGACCAAAAAGAAAAATATAAAGAAACCTAAAAAGTCTTTGTCTAAATCTACCAATAAACAACAAAGGCAGTCACTAGCACAGCCAAAAACATATGGAGCAACTAGCACAACTCTAAAAAAGACTAAAAATAGGCTATCAATACCTGCCCAAAAGACTATTCAATCAGCCTAAATCCACTGAAGTAGGGCCAGAAAGATCTCCAGCCAAGAAGAAAATCAAAAAGAAACCTACATCTGCCAAAAACCAACAGAAATGACCCATGAAACGTATAAAGACTACAAAAACACGTCTTACAAAGACCAAATCTGTAAAACTACCTCAAAAAAGACAGACCACATCCCTAACAGCAAATAAAAGACTAAATAACTTCCAAAAGAAACAATCTAAACCTTCTAAGAAAGATGTGAATCAGTTTAAACTCCTTCAAGGAGTAAAAAGACAACCTCCTTTAGCAGGCAAAATTGGAAAAGAATCTAAAAAAGGAAATCTACATTTCCCACAAAAAGATTAAAATTATCTGAACAAAAAGGATCTAAATCTGTTCAAGGCACATGGAAAAAGGGTCCACAAAGCAAAAAGAAACCTTTCCCTAAAGTCACAAAACCATTGTTGTCACCTCTCTGCCATCTAAATCTCCTTTTCCACCAATACTACAGCCAACTGGGTCACATCCCCATGTACACCAGCATCATCACCAATGGCCTCAGCCATCTCATAAAGCACCTTTCTGTAAATTAAAACCTCAGACCAGTCCAACAGGTAATTACAACTGAACCCACCAGTGTAAATAATACCTCCACTAGTACAAGCAACCCTGTACCTGGAGTCACTACTAATTTAGCCACAATCACTAGTACTACATCCAACCGCAAAATGTCTACATCAGTTGCTCCTACTAGGGCAACTGCCACTACTGCTAAGGGACCAGATGCAATCACGAGAACACATCAAACCCTATCCCATGTCACTGTAACCCCAATGACATCAAACACTAACTCGGCAATAGCTGCTGTATCTACAAAGCTTGCATCAACTGCAACTGTCCCAGCAACTGTGTTGGCCTCAGAGGCACTTTCAGTGGAATCCACACCTCAAGGGTCTGCTGCTTCCATTGCCTCAGCCCCTACAAACCCAGGAGCTGGCTCCACAACCCTGCAAGCCTCTGTCTCCACCATTGCCTCTGATTTTACCACAGAGGACTTAGAAACTGAAGCAAACACAGCAGAGGACATCACCCTCCCAGCCATAGATGATTCCACCACTCAAACTGCTCTACAACTTCAGCAAACACAGGTTCCACATACCATGCCATTGCTGGCACCACTGCTGCAGCCCCAGCTTCCACACTTGCCGTATCCACAACTGCAACAGGTACCACAACCCTAAGGATTGCTACCACTACCATTGGTACTGCCTCATTGTCAGCCAGTGCTGCCACAACTCTCGCTTCTGTTGATACAGAAACACCTGGAATTTCTACCACTGCTTCTTCTGCTTCTGATACAATGGCTGCATTGGGTGCCACCACCACAATTGCAGCCGGTGCCACAACCACAGTTTCACCAAGTTCTGCAACCACAAGTACACCTGACACTGCCACCACAGCTGCATTAAGTGCCACCATCACACCAGTGGATGAGACTACCACTCAAACAGTAGATGGCACAACCACTAAAACTACTACCTCAGTGGATGAGGAAACCACTGAGTCAGCAGATAATACAACTGCCGTAGCTGCCTCCACAATACCAATTGGTGGCATCACAACTGGTGCAACTGACTCTACGACCACCAGTGGTATGACTACAACTTCAGCCACCAGTGCTACAACTGCTGCTGCCAGCACAGCTATATCAGGTACTGCCACAACAACTGAACAAGGTGCTACCTCTTCAACTCCTGTGACTTCAGCTTCTACTGCTGAGCCTGGTGTATTGACCACCCTGAGTGAAACTACCACCCAGGCTTTTGGAGCTTCAACTGCAGAGGTGGCGACTACCTCTGAACCAGCAAATGACACAATCACTGAAGCTGTCACCAATCAGGCCAAAGATGCCACAACTGAACCTTCTGCCACAACCCCCATAACTAACCCTACATCCTCAGCAGCAGACTCCACATCTCCAGCTACCAGGACAACAGTTGTTTCAACTACAGTCACAATATCTCTAGGACCTACCATGTAACTGGAGAGGCCTCCACAACTCCAGTGGTTTATGTCACCACAAGTGTCACTACCATGCCTTCAGGCACTGGTAACACGTCTTCCGGTACCACCACAACTGTACAGGGTGGTGATGCCACAACTGTATTAAGTGTTGCCACCACCATACCAGGTACTTCTACCTACACTGCTGAATTGATACACTGACCAGTAACAGTGCAACTACCACCCTGACCCCTGATGCTACAAGTTCAGGGGCAATATCATCACTAAAACGGCAGATGACACAACAACTGAGTTTGCCATCACTCTAGTCAGAGCAGCTACAACTCCACCTACTGAGGCCACAACCCTCTAGTTGCCTTCACAACCTTAGAAGCAGGCACCACATCTATGGCTACTACTGCAACAGCTGCTTTTCCTAGAACCATAATTCCTATGGCAGCCACCACTGCAACAACTATAGCCTCCACAAGTGTTGGAATCAACCGTAAGCCTTGGGTGCCACAACTACTGCCAGTACGATTGTACCAGGTACTGCCACCACAATCACAGTTACTGCTGCCTGCACTGCTGAACCTGCTTCTTCAATTACTGAAGCTACAACTTCAGGGGATGAGGCCACTCCTGAAGGAAGCTCTAGTGCTCCAGCTATCACAAGGACAGCAGCAACAATCACATCTAACAGTAACTCCATCGCCACTGCCCTCGTGACAGCCACCAGCCCGGTGACTATGGTCACCACAAATACAGCCTCATCTGGAACCACCTCTGCTACACTATCTGCTACTATAACGGCAGCCAGTGCTCCTACAATTGGCATTAACACTGCTTCCTCATAGTGAAAGCAATGCTAAAGTTCATCTCAATCACCTTGGTAAACAGGTAAATTAATGACTGCAAATAATTAGATGAGAAAATTCAAAGGTATTCTATATATGCCCAAATACATTGCATAATAGCTAGTTATTCCTGATTTGACTAAATTTTGAATTTCCAATTCTGTGAAAGAGAGCAGGTACTCTTCCAATTTATATATCAGAATACAGAGGTATGGGATGTGACCAAATTCAGAACACATGGTGGCAAAGCCAGGACTAGAATCCAAATTTCTTGACACTTAAGCCCATTGTCAGAAAGCTTAGAGTTCTAGAATAGTGATTGCAAAAGATAGTTTAGTAGATAGTTGAGTCATAATCAGTTGGCTTCTTTTTCAATATAATTATTACTGAGGTCTACCACTATAGAAATTATATTCTTTTTTTTTTTTTTTTTTTTGAGATGCAATCTCTCTGTTGCCAGGCTAAAGTGTAGTGGTGTGACCTCGGCTCACTGCAACCTCTGCCTCCCAGGTTCAAGCAATTCTCCTGCCTCAGCCCCTGAATAGCTGGGACTACAGGCACGCACCACCACGCCCAGCTAATTTTTGTATTTTTAGTAAAGACGGGGTTTCACCATGTTGGCCAGGATGGTCTGGATCTCTTGACCTCATGATTCGCCCACCTTGGCTTCTGAAAGTGCTGAGATTACAGGCATGAGCCACCGCGCCTGGCCAGAAATTATATTCTTAATATGATCTTCAGGGAGACAGGGGAGTCTGATGGCCTTATGAGTGTGAAAACACTCACCCAGAAGGTACAGCAGAAGGGGAAATCAGCATATATACAAGCTCAAACCAGAATACGTTAATCACAGTCAAGAAACTGTAAGCTGTTGTTCTAGACTGGAAGATAGCAAAAGTTAAACCTCAGTTAAATTCAGATGTAAATGAGGGCATAATTTTACTATTAATAAAGAAGATTTGTGGAGAAGAAAATCGAATTTTGTAGACATCAAGATACACTATATATTTGTCTTGATGAAGAACTAGTCTAGATTATAGAACCATAATCTAAAACTCTAAGATAAAAAGAGCATTCCTAAGACTGTTTCAAAGAAAGAATTGCTGGAACATATTACCTATCAAATTCTACATAAAGGTTTGTTGTTGTTGTTGTTGTTGTTGTTGTTGTTAAAAGTGGTCCAGGTGCAGTGGCTCACGTCTTTGGGAAGACGAGGTGGGAGGATCACGAGGTCAGAAGTTCGAGACCAGCCTGAATAACATGGAGAAATCCCGTCCCCACTTTAAAAAATACAAAAATTAGCCGGATGTAGTTGCACACACCTGTAATCCCAGCACTCAGGAGGCTGAGGCAGGAGAATTTCTTGAACCCGGTGGCAGAGGTTGCAGTGAGCTGATATCATGCCACTGCACTCCAGCCTGGGTGACAGAGCAAGACTCCATCTCAAAAAAAAAAAGAAGGTGAACAAAAGCATTCTAGGTAGTAATAATAATGCATGAGGCCTTAAATGTAACTAGATGTGCTTTACCCTTAACACAAAACACATAACTAGATGTGTTTTCCTCTAAAATACAATTATGTACTGTCAGGAAAATAAGAAAGGGGTGCTAGGGGCTGCTATACAGAATGGGATTAATTTCAGATAAGAAATAGAAAACAGCTAGTTTAAAATGACTAGCTAATGCTTACAGGAAGGTATGAATTAATTTTACATTTCTCAACATTTTCAAGGTCCTAATATGGCTCAATATTAAACTTCTCTTGCTAACTTTCACCAATATGGCCTCAAGAATTTGCTATCATAATTCTTCAGAAATGAGATCATTCTAAAAATTCTGCTGCTTTCACTCTCTTACTTTTTAAATGTATTTATTTTTACTTCTTCAGCTTTAGTTCAATAAATCATTTTGAAACTCATTTGTTCCCTGTATGCATTTTATCAGTACCACACATCTTTGGAACTGGATTAAAAGTTTCACATGCTCTATCAGTCCCACACATGTTTGGAAATGGATTAAAAGAGTCACATGCTTGTCCCTTTAAAAAGCCCCCAATAATGAGCAATATTTAAATATAAGATTGACTAAGGCTTTCATGTTCCCCTCAGCTTGATTAAACTTTAGACAGATTTCTTCCTGATTCTAGGCCTCTGACCTCCCTTTTATTACATCATTTCTTTAGAAAACTTACAATAGGAAATTATTTCTCTGCCCCTTTGAGATGTGAGTCTTTTTAAAAGCCTCTTGTCAGCTTTAAAACCAAGACTGTCTTTCTTAAGGACCTGGGAGCCATCTCTTTAAAAGGGAACCATCAGAGAAGATAGTGCCCTCATCTTCCAGTCTCTATGGGAGGGTAGAAGCCTACTCCAATAAGTACCACTTAGCAAACACAGATGGTCTAATTACAGAGAAAAACATTTGTAAACTCAAGAATCAGGCAATGTGCTCCACCCATGCCATTGATCAAATGCCCTCCTGGTAAGATCCTCCAATACTTTTCTCACCCCAATGTTAAAAATCCTCCCACCATTTGTTTCAGCAGACTTGACTATTGTAATAGTTTTGAATGAAGTCATCCTCGACTGATAAACTTTGACCTGTAATTTTTGCTTTGATGAAATAACTGTGTGGGATGCAGAAACTATAAGCAAATAAAATTTGGGTTAAAACTCCTATTAACCAACCTCCACAAGAAGGTATCAAAGGAATGAAAATAGAGGATCATGCCAACTAAAATAAAATGAAATATCTGTCCCATCTTGCCTACTTTTAAGGGCATGGGAAACATATATAAAATTTTTGAAACTGATACATTATGAATTGCTTATAATAAATATACTTTTAAATGTATAATTGACTTTGTTGCAAAATACTAGTAAGGGAAACCCCCAGCACAAAAACAAAAAGGAAACAAAATCCAGGGAGGAAAACATGTACAGGGACTCAGAGACCACCCCGAACAACAGTGTTGGCCTTTTTAATACAGGATCTCAAATTTTAAAACCAAGATGAGGGCAAAAGACAGGACTTTAGGCTCACTTCATACAAATAGTTGGAACTAAGAGTCTCCACATAATTCTGGGACTCTTGGGAAGCCACATCCCTCAAACCTTTTCAAAAATAAAACAAGGAGACTGTATGAATTTTTCCCT
>NW_012109108.1:683478-685271 GCF_000951045.1 Mandrillus leucophaeus
AAGTCATCCTCGACTGATAAACTTTGACCTGTAATTTTTGCTTTGATGAAATAACTGTGTGGGATGCAGAAACTATAAGCAAATAAAATTTGGGCTAAAACTCCTATTAACCAACCTCCACAAGAAGGTATCAAAGGAATGAAAATAGAGGATCATGCCTACTAAAATAAAATGAAATATCTGTCCCATCTTGCCTACTTTTAAGGGCACGAGAAATATATATAAAATTTTTGAAACTGATACATTATGAATTGCTTATAATAAATATACTTTTAAATGTATAATTGACTGTGTTGCAAAATACTAGTAAGGGAAACCCCCAGCACAAAAACAAAAAGGAAACAAAATCCAGGGAGGAGAACATGTACAGGGACTCAGAGACTGCCCTGAACGACAGTGTTGGCCTTTTTAATACAGGATCTCAAATTTTAAAACTAAGATGAGGGCAAAAGACAGGACTTTAGGCTCACTTCATACAAATAGTTTGAACTAAGAGTCTCCACATAATTCTGGGACTCTTGGGAAGCCACATCCCTCAAACCTTTTCAAAAATAAAACAAGGAGACTGTATGAATTTTTCCCTCAAGCAAGACCTGCTGTAACAACAGTGGTGGTTCTATTGGGCCAGGCCTTTCCTAGAACTTCTTTTCTAAAATTTAAACACACAGGAATTTTTAAACAGAATTCCCATTAAAACCCCACATGAAAAGTATATTGTAACATCTAGCCTTTATTGGCGTGGACATTAAGAAAAGGGTGGGAGGGCATAGAATGATTTATTCTGGGTGATGGGATCATTCATACACCAAACCTCAGTGACATACAATTTACCCATGTGATAAATCTGAATATGTACCCCCGAACCTAAAATAAAAAAGGAAAAAAAGAAAAGGGGGATAATCAGAGATGCACAATCCAGTTAACTTTTCAAATTGAGCACGCCATGTAACTAGGTGCTACTCAGACAAAGAATTACAACAAGCCAGAAGTCTCTCACGCTTTCCCTTCCAGCCATTTTCCCTGAACAAAAGATGAACACCATTCTGACATTTATCACTTCATTTCTGAGCTGCAGATCTCCATTTTCAATTGCTTTTGAACCGAACATGTCCGCGTAGATAGCATGGAAACATCTCAAATGCTACATGTTTGAAAAGGAGTGTTATCTGTTATCTTTGCCCCCTACCTCCACAGTCTCTGCCTCCCGATCCCCTCTCAATTAGCATCTATCATCCACTCAGCTGCCCAAGCTACAAATCTCAGCACTATCTTCAACTCCTCTTCTTTATCTCCACTATTCGATTGTTTCTTTCCTATTATTTTACTTGGTTTTTAAAAAATGATACTTTCTTTTTATCCAAACTTATCCTTTCGGAGCTTTATGATGTCTGATTTATACTGGGTATGTAATGGTCTGCAAACTAGTCTTCCTGTTTCTAATTAATCTAATTTCTTCTCCTCATGGTAAAGATCAAGAACAGCTGGAACTTTAAGGCTATCACAATAAAGCAACATGACTGGTGCCAAATGAAATATACAGAAAGCAAAAAATAAGGTCAGGGAGCTATTAATACCAGGAAACAATATTTTATATGGCCTTTAAATTTTTAGCTTTATCTTTATTAAGATGAATAACCACCAGAGGCTTTCAGCAAAAAAGTGATATAATCTCACATTTAAAAGAAACACTATAGCTGCCTTTGATGATAACAGAGAGTGGAAACAGGAAACTAGTTGAAATACTAATGCAAGTAATCAAGGTCAAAATTGATGGCTGCTGGACCAGGATGGGA
>NW_012109108.1:685321-686399 GCF_000951045.1 Mandrillus leucophaeus
AGTCTCCACATAATTCTGGGACTCTTGGGAAGCCACATCCCTCAAACCTTTTCAAAAATAAAACAAGGAGACTGTATGAATTTTTCCCTTAAGCAAGACCTGCTGTAACAACAGTGGTGGTTCTATTGGACCAGGCCTTTCCTAGGGGTACTCTCTTCATAAATAAATGAAATCAGAGGAATAATGTGGCCACATCACAGAGACTGAAGTTTTGCCCAGCTTGTTTATACATCTAAAGCACTCAAAATTACCATGTACAGTTTAAAACAGAAACAATAATAATAGCTGACAATTAGTGAGTGCTCATATGTGCTAAGCGCTATACATCATCATGGAATCATATTAGATATTAATAACAGCTCCGTGAGGCTAGTTCTATTGTTAGACCCTTTTTACAGATGAGAAAACTGAGGCTTGGAGGAATTAAGTGTTTTGCTCAAGGTCAAAGAGCTATGAAGTGAAGAATCTAGGATTTATAAAATTATATCTAGATTTAATGTGAAATGCATGAAAAATTAACACACACTTATTTTAGTTGCACATAACAACTTAGGCATGGAAAAATTGGCTCTGAGCATGTGAAGAAGTTGGACTCCCCTGAAAGAAATGGGCATATATACTAAGGTATTTTAATACATAATCTAAAGCAAGCCGACTCAGAGGATTATACTGGATACTAGATATTTTCTTTCCACCAAAAGACTGAAAAAGACAGCTGAATATAAAAGAAAGTACTTCAAAAAAAGAATAGCACTATGAAATTTATACTTAGAATTTTCATTTCCTGAAAAGTCTGAAAAGTTTACATGATTGCCTTTCGGAGGTATTATATCAATATCTACGGGGCCAAAGGGAGGCCCTCTGACCTGAGGATCTCCTCAATGTAACAGGAAGTAGATAGAACTTCTTTTCTAAAATTTATTTTTTTATTTTATTTTTATTTTTTTATTATACTTTAAGTTCTAGGGTACATGTGGATAACATGCAGGTTTGTTACATATGTATACTTGTGCCATCTTGGCGTGCTGCACCCATCAACTCGTCAGCACCCATCAACTCGTCATTTACATCAGGTATA
>NW_012109108.1:688374-689930 GCF_000951045.1 Mandrillus leucophaeus
CTTTGATGATAACAGAGAGTGGAAACAGGAAACTAGTTGAAATACTAATGCAAGTAATCAAGGTCAAAATTGATGGCTGCTGGACCAGGATGGGAGTGGTGGTGGAGCTATGAGAAATAGGTTCTAGATATATTTTGAAGGCAGAGCTATTAATATTTGCTCAATGACTAGATTGTTGGGTATGCAACAGAGTAGGTGAAAATGACTCCAGAATTTTTGACTGATAATTGAAAGGATTAAGTAACTATTAGTCTGCTCGGGCTGCCAGGACAAAATATTATAGACTGGGTAGCTTAAACAACATAAATTTATTTTTTCACGGTTCTGGAGATTACAAATCCAAGAGCAAGATGCTGGCTGATTCAATTCCAGATGAGGGATCTCTCTCTAGCTTGTAGGCAGCTCTTTCCTGCTGTGTCTTCATATAGAATTTCCTCCAATACCTTCTAACGGTCTTATCTCCAAGTACAGTCACATTGAGGGTTACAATTTCAACATATGAATTTGTGGGGGACACGATTCAGTTTATAGTTGTTGCCAACAAATGAGATTGGAAAAACTGTGAGAGCACTTTTTAGGATGATATTGGGAGTATATCAGAAGTTTTTTTCAGATATGCCATAGATCTACCTATTGACAGCCAATTGTCTCTATTAAGTAACAAGATAGATATAATATTCTGGAATTAAAGGCAGATGCCTGAGCTGGAGATATTAATTTGATAATTATTATCATTTCAATTATATTGATATTTGGATATGTATAACTAAACAAATTCATCAAGGGAATATTAATAGAGAAGGGAGGCGATTCAAAGGCTGAACCATGGAATGCTTCAGATGGAAGAGAAGATACGGAGAAAACAACAAAGATATGTGAGAAAGAAGGTGAGTGAAGTTGAAAAAAGAACAAGGTGGAAACCAAATGAAGAAAATGTTTCATGAAGGAAGGCAGGACCAACTCTGTCAAATGCATGGGTAAGTAAAATGAGGTCTTAAAATGACAGCTTGATTCAACAATACAAAGCCTTGAGCAATTCAAAGAGAACTACTAGAGCAGTTTAGGTAGAGCAGGAGAAGTAGCCTTTTGAAGCAGATTGAAAAGAAAGGGAAGGAGAAACTTGAGACAAGTTTTTAGAGTGGCTTTGTTATAAAAGCAAAGAAATCAAACCGTTTCTAGAGGGGGAAGTAAAAGGCAAGAGGAAAAAAGGTTTGTTTTTATATTTTATCTTAAGATAAAAAAGAGCAACATGTCTATATGTTGATAATGAGCCAACAAAAAGGGAGAAATTAATAAACAGGAGAAATAGGTTTCTGAAATGATGTCTTTGAATATGCAAGAGGGATCTAGTCTGAAATG
This sequence comes from Mandrillus leucophaeus, assembly GCF_000951045.1. Taxonomy (NCBI): domain Eukaryota; kingdom Metazoa; phylum Chordata; class Mammalia; order Primates; family Cercopithecidae; genus Mandrillus; species Mandrillus leucophaeus. Next base: position 689,734 of record NW_012109108.1, read on the forward strand.
GAGGGCTTGAAGTTAGGCCTACCTTTAGAAAACTCGTGTATGCTAATTGAAAGGCAGATAAAAAATGTAAGAATTCAGATTATAGGGGAAATGGAAATAGCATAGTAGAGCTTGTGAATGTTATTTTTTTATTTCATCTATTTACTCTTTTATAAAATAAGGAGCAAGATCACCAGCTGAGAGTGAGGATGGGGAAA